>NW_019734309.1:233428-314447 GCF_002891405.2 Cryptotermes secundus
AACTGCCTTCTAAAAGAAGTTATTGAAGGAAAGATAGAGGGGCGGATAGAAGTGACCAGAAGACGAGGAAGAAGACGTAAGAAGATGCTGGATGACCTTGGGGACAGAAGACGATATTCTCATTTGAAGGAGAAAGCTTTAGATCGCATTAAGTGGAGGAACCGTTTTGAAAGAGACTGTGGACTTGTCGTCTTGACAGATTACTGATGAATGAATGAATCAATGCAATTCCTCTCTAGATATATGCGTTTGTGATGATCAGTCTCGCGACCAAGGTTCCTACCGAAGTCTAATTTCGAAACTATTTTTGGAACGAGAGGACGTAATTCGTAAAAGCTGAAGAAGAAAAAGTAGGAATAGTTGTTTGCCCATGCCGTCTCAGAAGCACTGTATAGTAGTTAAGAGTAATACTCTTAAAATTTTAGAGACCTTCGGTCCGGTTCAATCAGGCGCAACGTATCTTAGAGTAGAGGAATATAAAATTATATTTGTATAACGACAACCAACCGTCTCTGTGGTCTCGTGGTCAGAGTTCCTGCCTAAAGATCCCGGGGTTCGATTCCCGGCTCTACCAGATTTTCTTAGAAGTAGTGGGTCTGGAAAGGGGTACACTCAGCCTCATGAGGATAACTGAGGCGCCATTTCAAAGGAAATAGCGGCTCCAGTCCAGAAAACCGAGATTAACGGCCTTGGGGATTCGCTGCGCTGACCACGTGACATTCTCTATCCGCAAAAGTTGGCACTAACTTCGCCGACAAGCGGCGGTCGGTATGGTTCGCTTCGCGGACTACAGGACACGACGAAACCTCAAGTCAGGACAGTGGATAAGCCGTCGACATCCAAAGGGTACGTACACAGCCTAATGAGATGGGCTACATTATACAGACCCCACCCCCCCCAAATTACAGCATGGATTTTTAAGCAACATTTCGATTAGTATTGTGACATATAGACCCATTTCTCAGCAACGCACGTAACAACAGAAAATATCGCAAGAAGTGTTTTCTATGTCAGTTGATCTCAACGGTTGTCAGACCGCGGCCGTAATTTCTTTTTTTCTGTAAGACGAGGGCCCGGTATAATTGCTGCCCGGGCCAGGTACCGGAAGTTGAGAAACTGTCCCATGTGGTTCGCTACATGCGCATTGCTGGGCAGAGGGTCGCTGAACACATTCCCGCAGAAGCACACGCGCAGAATATAGATCCACTGCTAGGTAACGGTACGGTAAAAAGGTTGTCTACAAAACAGGCTATGTTTTCCGTGGGGTCCGTGTGAAGTGGTTATAAGAACAGTTCCGAAGCTGAATTACAATGGAGCTAGTCCTAGGCAGCCATTTATTGTGAGGTGTTGTTAACGGATTGTGATGTAAGAGATTCTACAAGAAGGTGTCAATAAATCCAGTCATCCAATCCAGGGCCCGTTATTATTAACGTGGCAGTATCAATATTAACAAGACTGTTACGGAACAACAGGAGCACCAGCCGTTCTCCCTAGTAGCACAGCTTGTCACTTGGACGCTACTGCTACAGGATTCGATCAAGTGGCTGCCACTTTCAAGTTGTAAGATCCTCTAACGTCTGCTCTATAAATAAATGTATTGGAATGTAATGACGAGGCGACCTTGGGTGGACGGGAGCGGTAACGCTTGCTGGAAGTTCGCCATAAAACCGCTGGAGGCGCCACTTTCCAGTCTTCAAAGCAGCAGCTCACAGTGAAGCGCGACAACTAATGGCGTTGCTAACGTCAACTGTTGTTACATTTCCATTTAATTACATTCCATTCATTTGCACTGAATGTCGAGAAATGACCAGTTCGCGGAAGCTATGGATACACGGCTCTGACAGAGTCATCTTCTGGCCGGTGGCGACTGAACACGCTTTTGCGAGTGTAGCGCTGGTAGTGATATTTAAAAATCGTCTTCCTACTGAACAAAAATTCAGACAGCTGAGATTGAATTTTTAAGATCTAAGCAGATGGAACAACACATGAAGATATAAGGGGTGAAGTGGGATTTTTCTCGTGAACACACAAAAAATAGAAACGGACAGGATTCCTCCAAATGACTGAAAAAAGAAATCAATAAACAAGCTATTACAAAGCATACGGAAAAAGAGATACGCGAAGACAGAGGAAGGCCGAACATGCTAATGCCTAAACCTAGGGAGAACGGAAACGGAATCTGCTTCCTGCAAGTCCTGAAATTGGGTTCCAATCGCATGAACTCAGAGGATTTGTACATAGTGAACAAGGAAGCATTTTCAACAACATGTTATACGTGAGAAATATACAGTTGACGAAAGGCTAAACATATTCATACGAGACAAACGCGTCTTCTCGTCAAAGAGGATGCTACATAAGGGCTATGACCGCAACGGTTCAGCGAAAAAAAAAAAACTCTGGTCGTCAGTATCAAGGGTCTTGTCGCCAAACGAAACTGATTGGCGGCAAACCGCCAGTCATAAAGTAGCTCTGACTCTTGACTTGAACCTGATTATGAAGTAGCACTGCATGCTTCAGACCATCGAAATTTCGCCCTATGTAGTCCTCTCGATGTTAAAACAAAAATTTCACTCTAATGCAGCCTTTCCAAAGTTAATGTCGAAATTCCGTACATACACAGTGAAGCCCTGGCTCAATTTCTATCATCTACTCGTAACAAAGCCCACTTCCTAACGCTTTACCCTACCTCCACCGTACCTCTACCAGGACGAGGGAACACTGTCCCTCCCTCCCCACTCGCCCATCACTTTCTCTTCTCTTCAGACTTCAAAGGGTTAATAGAAGCAGTCGTCGCTGTGCGTTAAGGAGCTCAGGGGGGCTAAAGCCTAGAATGTAGGCCAAACACAAAGGCTTCTGAGTTACGTAAGAAGGAAGTGTCACACCGTCCTCAACAATCAATCACTCGACAGTGGCTACGCCTTTTACTGTCCAAGGAAACTGAAACGTGAATTTCAAATGAGAACTCCACACAGCAGAACCCTAGTCCCTCAACTAGCCAAGAAATTATGCTTTTTATGAAACACGAAGATTCATCACCTTGTTCACAACGACCTCGTAAACTGCACACAAACCTGAGTCAGTTACGAAACAAATCAGGCCCAATAAGTAGCAACAGGAACTCAATGACCCACATTTCTGCCGTTTTCAAAATAAAATCCAAGAACCGTGCGAAAATGTTCACCAAACGTTTTATTAACTATATGCAGTACAGTGGCAAGTATACATATCACCTGCTTTGATATAAAAAAACTCCGTTCAGGAACTATGTTACAAGCCGAAAGGTCGCGGGTTCGATTCCCGATGAGGTCACTGTTTTTCAATTCACCTAATCCCTGGGGTCGACTGGGCCTCTGATAGAAAAGAGCACCAGAAATACTGGTAACCTTACCACCATCTGTGAGCCGATTGGCTAGAAAATGTGGAAGGCTCGACGTCTCACAACCCTATGGGCCTCCACGGCCTGTTATAGAAATACTTTTACTTCTTTTCTTTCACACAGCACAAACCAGGATGAATTTCCAAAGAGCTGATTTTGTGAGGGGTAAGATTTCCAACATTTGTACTTCTGAAATAAGTAACTTATTCTGACATAAGTCTTTGGATATTTACTTCCCTTTCATAAAAAAAACATTCTAAAATAAAAGAAGAATTTAACCAACTTTAAGCAAGCAACAAAGCTAAGACAACAAGCACTTCTCCATTAAAAAGAAAATGTTTACGCTAGACAAGGCAATGTGTTACCCTGTAAACCTATTTCTAAATATGATTCCCGTGCCCCGTTTGATATAAACAGAACGCAGGGGAAGTAAATTTAAAATTTATTGGACTATTAACTCGTTTAACTTATAAACCTCCTTCTGCCAGCATACAGTCTGTTGCACCTGCTCAAGCTGGTTCGCGGATTTCTTCCTATCTTCTACCCTGAAGACAGAGGCGATACGTTCCTCCGAAACGTCGGTTGACACCATATCTACACGGCGCCGCATCCCAGAAGACTGCTTTCATCAAAATAAATGTTGACGCATGAAGCTAATGACGGTCTGTAATTGTGATTGTGCCTCACTACAATAATTACATGGCCATATCACAGCCGAGCCTCTCAAGTGATGCGGGATTTGCGGTGAACAAAGTGGCACTGGAGCAGGTTTTCTCCGAGCACTTCGGCTTCCCCTGCCACTTCTCATTCCACCGACTGCTCCACACTCATCACCTATCACTCGGGCCGGTACAGTAGGCCAGTTACTGGCCGACGTAGCAAGTGGACACAGTCTCACCCCACTCAAAGCTAAAAAAATTATGGTGCACGAAAGGAAGGCCGAAGCGGGGGTTCTTCCGACTTTCTCTTCAGTTTTCCCTAGTAACCATTCCACCATTGCTACACATCCTGCCCACGCGCTGAGGTGTGCCAGTCCTCACCACGCAGCACATTATCACCTCGGGCTATAATTTTGGGGGCTTCATCTCTGACCAGTACTTGGCTAGTTACAGACTGAGGAAATGTGGCGGCGTTACGCTTGAAAGAAGTGGATGGGGTCTGCTTCTATGGGTGGGGGGAGGTAGAGCGGTGGGGGCGTGAAGCTGACAGCTCACTACCCAGTGTCGAAGGCAGGAATGCCTACAGCAACACTCCCGATTTCATGCGGCGGTGCTAAAATATGGGCCAATACGGCTGAGAAACGAATTTTCATAACACGAACACATTCTGTGCGCATTCGCAGATGCCTTGTTACTACATGCCGGCTGTGGACATCAAAATATGGAAGAACAGAAAAGGGTCATATGCATATTGTCACGAGAATGAGATTACTCTAGACGGGGATTTGAATATTTGATTTAATGACCACTTTAACACACAACTGGTTTCGCTAATCTCCACACTTCACAAATCATTAGAACACACAGACTAATGTTCTCAGTGTGCTACGAGACGTCTCCTGGGTAACGGTTCATAACAATGGGTATTCTTCGGCTTCGGTCTTCATGTCATCTCTGACCGGCGACTCCCAACTGCCTCTTCTTGCTTCAGTTTCCGTCCTTATAATTCCGTTGCACGGACCGAGTAGAAAACGCTTCCAACAGTACCTGTAATGCTGCATGCGTGTCAGCTGCTGCAGGAAAAGTGTTTACCGAGCCGTTGCCTAAAAACGGCTCTACATGCTATATTATGTACCTTGTGGGCATTAAAAAAAGTCACGTGATGTCAAATTCCGAAAGCATTCAGTTCGTACAGATCCGCCCGGTGCCGAACTTCGTGCTGTTTCAAAGGCCTCGCGGCCTGCACGCTCACCTGACTTCAACCACCCCGACCTCTTTGAAATTGCTACAAGCGATAGAAGAGAGAAACCGGGGCGTCGAATTCAACAATTTGGCAAGTAAAATAAAGAATACAACCAGAATTTTGGACGGCTTTAAGTTTCTTTTTCACGCAGAGAACGGGAGGTCATTTCGGGTACCTCTTGTGGAAACAGAAGAAGAGGTTCTTAACAGATCTTCTGATCTGCAGTTAATTTTTACGAAACACCCCCCGGGCATATATCGGTAAGGGCGATAATTTTGTCATTGCCCAGACCGCTTCTGGGACCCACCTAGCTTGCTATCCAATAGGCACCGGTGACTATTTCGCAGGGGGCAAAGCGGCCAAAGCGTGAAGATGACCACTCACCAACTAATGTCGAGGTCAAGAAAACGTGAGCCTATACATCCATTCCCTCATACGTCTTCTTGGCGGAGTGATTAATTAGTTAAGCACAGGGGCAAATTTATCTTTTATCCCCATGATATTGCCACGATTTGTGTGTGACCACAGACGGTGTATGGATTGGTGAATGGATTTAAGTACCACTCATACACACCAATCGGAACTACAAATCATTACAGCGCTATAGCTAATTTCCTCACTCTATAAATCACTAGCACACGTTGTCTTCTTAGTCTTCACTAGTCGTATCCTGGAAACGGATTTTAAAACAGTAATTATATCAATCTCACTGTAACTACAGCACACACAGTCTTCTTCTCAGTCACATTCTTGCAACTAAATCTTTTCTTCACAGCCGGACTTTCAACCCTTAAATGGATCGCAATCTCCTCTCAGCCTCCCTTGTAGAGCTCACCTGAACTCAAGTTAAGTCACACTGCGACTGACGGTCGGTGACTCTGTCTTGTTACCGCCCAACAGCAGTCTCTAATACCTCTGCTAGATGGGGAAAGCATTATAGATACCTCTCAGCTAGTAGAGCCGGTCTCGCTGGCTGGGCGGGACTGATGGTAAGCACCAGTACTGGTAGGATATAGAGACTGGTAGAAATCATAGAGGGAAGCACAATGGACCAATACAGGCCTAAGTGCATGGGGAAACCCACCCTCTCCAATAACTAACTAACTACTGTCCTGTCCATTTGGGGCGCCATCTCTGACCAGAAGTCGGGTCTGTCATTTGTCAGTCATAGTCCGTAATTACAAATTTAATCATACTTCCTACTTCTATGTACAATATATGCAAGGCCTCTGTCAATGCAGGCTCAGTACAGCAGATTATGCCCTATTTCTAGTAGTATTCTCTACCACGGCAATCTAGTCACTTGAACGGTCGTATGCCTGACCGCCGCCAAGTTTAAGCCTCTTATACTTTCTGTGTTGGGCTTCGCCTTGTCCGATGTTGCGAACATTCTCATTATCATGATTTTGTATGACTTCTGCTTGTTGCCTGCATAATTTTTGGTATACAATCAACTGAACTGGCTGCCCCAGTTCTTATAACTCCTCAGCGCGGACACATCGAAAACACCGTTTAAAAGAACAACTATCGTTCTATTGGCGTGTTTATTGACCCGTTGGTTAGAAACCGGTTGCATAATCATGCTGCTCTATAGTTGCGTACGTTACCTAGCATCGGCCGCTGTTTACAGTCACCGCTCAGGAACGGGTATATACACAATACATTGTGACGTACTGCGCTATGAAGGACATCCCCCACCCCCGCCAGCGGTAGCGTAACCATAGCTGCCGCTGCTATGGCAACAGGCCAGTCAACGCTCCGCCCCCTCCGCCGCGGTGACGTGGCACCGCGGTTGCTACACAGCAATAGGCAACTCTCGGAAGCGTTCCCCAGCAACACCGTAAGCAAGGCGACTAGGCAACAGCGAACGGTATAAAAAGCTGGCTGAGCAGGAGAGGGACAGTGCGGATCGAGCAGCCGCCGAAGACAGCTGACATACAGCAGCAGTCCCGGGAAGAAGACCCGAACGTGTGGTTAGAAGATTTAATGTGATAATTTGCGATACTGCCGAGGGCAGTAATTGTGAGATTGTAAACTGCGTGATTGTAAGAGCGAATGTGCAATAAATTCGCTATATCAGATACGGCGTGAAGGTATTTGTAGCGTGACATACTCAAACACGTTACAATATATTCATATAATCTTTATTATCACATCCATAAACCATCATGTAGTATGTGGCCCGTAATACTGAGACACCTGTACATACACCGCACTCAGTACTGCTGCTCCCCGGGCTCAAGATATCGCTCAAGTGCGCACCTGGGAGGTCGCGGCATACAGTAGACTATCCTGACACTGAGGATGTTCACGGCTTTCCTCGTTCGCTCCAGGGCAATGCCGAGACATTACATCCCCACGAGCCACAATCGTCTCCTTCCAAATCCTTACCCATGCATTACTCAATAATATTTCCACCATTCAACGTTGTAATGTTGTCGTTACACAAAGAACAAAATGAGTCACTGAAACCATCTATGGAGAACAAATGTCACTTTCAGACCCAAATCACTATATACTGGAACGAAACAAAAGAATGGTGATTTTATCATCTCATTCTGTATCTGCCTCTACCTCTGCCTCTGCTTCTTCTTGACTCCTCCCACAGTCCAAGCCATCGTCGTCCATTTTGTCCCTTTCTTATTCAAAATGTCTCCCTTTTCTCTCTTCGTTCCTCAAAAGCAAAAGAATGTGTCCTGGGTCTCGAGGCTATCATAGGGCACGCGGTAGTGTAACTTGGTTCAAGCAATATGCTACACGCCGGTTCGATTCCTGATAAGGTCACTGATTTCCTCAATTGGCCTAATCCTTCCAGCCGCACTATGGCCCTGGGGCCGACTTACACTCTAACAGAAATGAGTACCAAGAATCTTCCTGGGGTAAAGGGCGTCCGACGCGTAAGGCTGACCTCACCGCCATCTGTGAGCAGACTGTCTAGAAACTGTGGAAGCCTCGACGTCTCACAACCCTATGGGCCTCCACGGTCTGTTACAGCGTTAGCTTTACCTTTACCTTTCGTCTCTGTCTGTCTCTCTCTCTCACTCACACACACACACACACACACACGCACACACGCGTACACAGGCCACCTAAACCTTGTGGCGAATTCGAAGCGAGAAACAAAACAAACTCCGTGGCCTGTAGTCCGCGAGCGAAGCATACCGACCGAGCGACCGCCGCTTGTCGGCGAAGTTAGTGCCAACTTTAGCGGAAAGAGGGTGTCGTGTGGTCAGCGAAACGCAGCACCACGGCAGTTAATTTCGATTCTCTAGACCGGAGCCGCTATTTCCTTGAAACAGATCCTCAATTATCCTCACGAGGCTTAGTGGAGCCCGATCCAGACCTACCACTTCTCAGAAGATCTGGCAGCGCCGAGAACGGAACCCGGTCCTCTGCGTCTGTAGCCAGGAACTCTGACCACTGTCGAATTACGCAACAAAGCAGGCCACGACGTTGGTTGGGTTTACCGTGCAGACCCCTCTAAGGGCACACTTCACTGTCGGCTGCCTCTCGTCTCACTGGAATGCAAAGGCCACAAACACGCACCAACCCTTCAGAAGGTACCACACCATGAGAACTAGGAGCCAAGCAACCCTGGATTTGGGGGGGCAGGAAATCTTCCATGCTGAATAATATATGATCATCTGAAAGAAATTACCGGTAACAATTTAATGGCAAGTTTTCAGCGAGATTTTCTGCCTGCCCCAACCCGCACCGCCCACGTATCCAGTATACCTTCTTGATTAGCCCCGTAAAGCATGGTGGTTAATTGTACCGCCTGCTTTAAGATTAAACATATTCTACATTTATTCCAGAGATAGTACGTATGTGAAACTTGGTCTCAGGGCGGATGCGAGCAGGGATGCTGAGGGGACTATTTGGGACCAAGACGGATGAAATAATAGGAGGCTGGTGAAAACTGCATGAGCCTTATAACTTGTACTCTTCGTCAATTACAATGATCAAGTCGAAGGGGTTAGATGGGTGTATAAGGCTTTGGTGGGAAAGCCAGGAGGAAGAGACCACCAGGAAAAACCTATGCGTGAGAATGCTAAAATGGACCTTGGAGATTCGGGATAGGGTGATATGGTCCGGATTCATCTGGCTTAGAATAGGAACCAGTGGCGGACTCTCGTGAACACGGAAATGAGCCTAGGGGTTCGACAAAATGTTTGGAAGTTCCTGGAGATGAGCGACTGGCTGCTTCTCACGCAGGACTCTAAGCTCCGTGGAATTAGTTATAAGGCTCCAACTCGTCGGTCAAGTTTACGGCAGTTCAAGTGGCTAAGGTGCCGTTGTAACCTCTGCTGTTTAACATAAGGCATAATCTGCTGTATGGAGACCTTGGATATTCCGTATATTAGTGATTCTGTAAAACTGCAAACATGACAAAGACCCAGGCTTCACGAAACACAAACGCGGGCGCTCCACGACGACAAACACTAGTCATGGGGCCCCAAAAGGGACTCGAGACGAAGACAGATCGACGACCACTCACTCGTCGGCAAGGTAACTTGGGCCTGCGCACACCCTTCAATGTTATGAACTTCAGCACTGCCATCCCCACCACCCACAGGACTTCCTTCCGTGGCCTCACTATAGCGAAGTCATACATCTGAACCGTGAAACACAACTGGAAAATAAACCGACACCTTCCAAACAGTACAACACCCAATCCATTGTTCTTTAACGAATATGTCGTAAAACAATGCTGAAACGTAAAAAATAATAGCCGGAACGTAATTTTCCTGCGAAGTACCGTTCGAAACACAAAGAGGGTCACTGTGTTAAACAGATCGATCAAGTGCAAATGCACCGACGGTTAGTGGGTGGGGATTTAGTGCGCATGCGTCATCTAGCGTTATGAGATCGAGAAATATATCGATGATGTCAACGTAGAGCGATGCAACGCTTCTGAGACGGGGGAAAAGTTGAAGCTACGATACAACGCAGCCGGTCCGAGGACGAGAAGCCCTACAGAACTTCACTGCCTCAGGTTTCCACATGTCGTTACGCCATCTTCAGGGAGCTGTTGCAATCTCTTCGTAACACACGATGAGGACCCAAATCGCCACACCGGACATCTCGCTGAACACACCGGAATTCTCTTCAGCTGGGGCACCTACTCAGGGCATGATGTGTCCTCACAGATGCATCACACTTGCGTCTGCTAGCACAGAGGAGAAGAGATGCTGGCGAAGGCCAACAGCAAACCACTGCTGCTCTCCTTAGAGCGAGTAACAGAAAGACGAACGCCTCCTCTCGACGAACAGACCACATTTTTCAAAACAAATAAGGAATGCCTGTGCTGGCGAATCCCAACAAGGAAACTTACTGCTAATATTATCTCTCACGGAACACGAAATACACTGCCAACTGGCAAATATCATGGTTTACTTTAACGGCGTCGTCAGCATGTCACATTACGTGATGTCGAATGGGTGAACTGGTGAATAATGAACTGCTAAGGATTTGAAAGGACGCGTTTGTGGAGTAATCTGGGGTCCTGCCGCCGACCTTATTCGAAGAGAATGTGCAATACCACGAAAACTTAAAAACTGTCGGCAGAGATATGAACCGATGACCCACTGAATACAGAGCAGGTTCCCACACCGGAAACGCTCACGATTTGTGCACGGGAGCTGCTAGGTTCGAATCTAGCCAGGGCCACCGGCTATACTGATAAGAGTTCTCACGGTTTTCTTCGGTTCTTCCACGCGAATAATGGGAGAGTACCTTGACCCGGCAACGACCGACTCCTTCCAAATCCTTTCTAATTCATTATTCATATATCACCCTATCGTTAGACGCTACACAATCAATAGCCCTACAGCCCTTTGCTGGGCCCTGGCCTCTTCTTCAGTTTCGTCACCTTTTACAGTCGGTAGGACTCCTTGGACGGCGGATCAGCCCTTCGCAAGGCCGCTACCTACACAGAATAAACGTACACATGCATCCATGCCTTGAGTGGGATTCGAACCCACGACCCCAGTTTTGGAGCGAGCGAAGATAGTTCATGCCTCAGACTGCGCGACCACCGTGAACGGCGCAGATGCTGACAGAGCCATTAAACAGACGTTCGGTAACAAACAATAAAGTCGCCTTATTGGTATGAGAGATTTTAGTACAAAACGTTTTTGTTTACAAACTGAAAGTGCAAGGAGAGTCATCACGTTTTTGTTGTGCGAAACGATGCGGCAGGGAGACTAGGATCGCATCCTGACACAGTAAACCCTCGCTAATCCGGATCGAAATATGAAACATAAATAATCCTGTTGACACTTGAGTACATTACTTAAAAAAAATGCACATGACATTTTGGACGGCAGATGAGTCACTTGTCTGTGCACACAAAACTTGAGACAGTTTCTTCAAACCTGCATTGTTACGTTCAACAAGTTCAGCATCTGAGTCCTCTACTGATGAATAAATGTACTGCCTTTTTATAGCTTTTTCTACAGAGATTTATTTTCATCCGCACGACTTACATCAATAAATTTTCCACTTATCTGTGTTACATATGATTTTTATCTTTTAAGGTTAGCTTTTGCTTCACTAAACCGGATTAGCAAAGGTTTGGTGTAACCCCATTAGTATTAAACGTCATCAACAGATGGCGCGCCGCAAAGTGTCCTCTTTGTAATCGAGGCGATTAGAAGGCAGGGCGGGAAAGTGCACCTCTGACCCAGCCCCCAGCATGACGCGCGCGACAATCTCGCTACAGAATTGTTTCTTCTCGCAGTTTGTGTCAGCAGCAACTACTCGGGGCATTTGCGAGGGGGATGTCTGGACCGAAGAGAGATGAAGTGACGGGAGACTGGAGAAACTGCATAATGAGGAGCTTCGTAACTTGTATTCTTCTCCAAGTAATTAGAATGATCAAGTCAAAGAGGATGTGATGGGCTGAGCATGTAACACGAGTGCGGAGAGACGGCTGCATATAGGATTTCGGTGGGAAAGCCAGAAGGAAAGAGGCCACTAGGAAGACCTAGCCGTAGCTGTATACGTATATAATATTAAGATTAATCTTAAAACGAGATATGATTGGGCGGCATCGACTGGATTGACCTGGCTCAGGACAGGGATCAGTAGCGGGTTCATGTGAATGGCAAATTCTTGAGTAGGTGAGAGACTAGTGGCTTCTCAAGAAGAACTGAACTCCATGAGTTGGCTGGTCCGTCAGAAGGAACTGTTGTACCGACGCCGAGTACTGGGGGATATAGACTTTTCTCTTCTCCACAGCGTCTAAACCGGCTTTAAGGCCCAATCGGCACCGGGGCTTCATTTATGAGTGGGATAAAGCGGCCGAAACGTGAAACTGACCACTCGCCTCCATCTTTTGCAGAGGTTAGGAATGAAAGTGCCACAGCCTCTCCCATACGTTTTCATGGCGTGACACTTAACAAGAAAAAGCTTTATTTTTACTTTTCTCCGTCTCCGCTTATTAAAGATACTAACAAATTTGTCCCGCTGACTTCCCCCCCCTCAACCCGTCCCTCCGGCCGTGAAGTTGGCCCACCCCCGAGCGTGATGAATCAAGGTACAAAAATTATGGGTATAAAAACTCCGCTAAGTTCCACTAATAATACTTGGCATATTGCGTTCAGCAATTTCCAGTTTCTCAGAACTCAACCCGGAAGGGGTGTGGGGTAGATGCATCGACTTCCCTGTCCTGTCACTGCCCGTGGCAACTACTCGATTTATACCGTCTAGACCGATACCAATGCAAAATTTTGCTTCGACGGTACAGACAGACGTGTTTCAGTTGTAACGGCGTGCAATTCGGTGGACGGAGCTACGATCCTCACGAACGTTGCAATTTTACCAAACTACACGGCGCTACAACTCACAGAAAACCTCGATTTATGTACCTGCAAATCACTGTAATTGTTTACGTGGAACCCACACATACTTTTCGGAGCCACAAATATTCTCGCTCGCTTGGCACCGCCCAGGCGAACACATTCGTGCGCAGATACACTTACTCTGTTACTGAGGGTGGCCTGGGAGAATTTCATATCAGTCAGAAAATCGAAAGCGATTCCTCATCATCAAAACACTTTTTCATACTACGTAGCACGAGAGATGAATGTTCTGCGCAGAATCCAACCATGCGAGCCCTGCAATCAGCGCCCCACTCAACTGAAGTTCCTCACACTCTTGCGGCTTGGTAAGTCAATAGACGCTCATCAGGAACATTTCGGCTCCATCTTCAGGGTCTAAGTGTAAGTAAAACAAGATTTTCCCCTGAAGACAGAGAGAGAACCCAGTCTCTCAAACGTTGTTAAAAAAATCAGGACGATGGATGTCTACAAACCCAATAAACACAGAGCGTTGAGGCCCCCCACATTTTCTAGACAATCGGCTCACAGAAGACGGTGAGGTGGTCAGTCTTACGCGTCGGCCGCCCTTTAACCCCAGGAAGATCCCTGGCGCTCATTTCTGTTACAGGTTGAGTCTCCCTCAGGGACATAGTGCCGCCGAAGGGATTAGGTTAACTGAAAAAAAAATCCAATGACCTCATCGGGAATGGAACCTGCGACCTTCCGGCTTGTAGCATAGTGCCCTAACCCTCAAGACTCAATAACCACATTAATACGCCACCGCCACACACGTTTAGGTCCTGAAACAAGGCTGTTCCATGCTGGTTTCTTACTTGGCTTACTGTTCGCCCCGAATGCGTACCACACACAGGATTCAAATCCAGTTACACGCCTGGAACAAGTGTTTGTAGCAGTCACATAACATTTCCACGTAGTTTAGAAGTCGACATCTTACGGACAGGCGCCATGTCAGTACGCGATGTCACGACAGTTCAGCAAACGCGCACATAACAATGACATGAACAGTAATTAAAGCATTCGGCACGGGGGAGGAAAGTCGGCATATTCCTTACAGAGAGGCTACATTCGTGCCACATGTGCTGCAAATGAACATTTATTGCCTACAGACTCCTCACGCATAAATACGCATGGCTGGAAATGACCTGGCCGTGGGTCTCAAAAGAGAACACTAACCACACACACCTGGGCTGTCCTGCGAGGTGACACGGGTGGTGTTCAACACACAGATGTGAGACCTTCTTCACGATCCGTTACTGGCTCAGCCGCTCAAGAATTTACCAACACATCGTGATGGGATAGTCCATTATTAGACAACGGCCCGCTAAAAGTGTGTTTCGTGGCAACGGATGAAACAGAATAACGGAGCAACTACACGACATGGTGGCATATTCGGGAAGTTCGGGAGTTATAAAAGGGTCCCGGAGTAGTTCAGTGTGAGCAGCGACTTCTCGCAGTGGACACTCGTGGTCCAGTAAGGAATGGGGCGAGTCATAGTCACACATTGTGAGCTGTCGTAAGTGATTGTAATTATAAAGAAGCGCCAACAAATCCAATCATCTGCTTCAGAACCCATTATTATTAGTCACGCCAATGCCAGACATGTGACAATATTATGGAGCCCAAAGGTTCATTACACTATTAAAAGAGCCCGCCACTGGCCCGTAACCTGAGCCAGATGAATCCTGTCCGCACCTTCCGATCCTATTTCTTTAGGATCCAATTCAATATTATTATCATCTACGTCTAGATCTTCCAAGTGGTCTCCTTCCCTTAGCTTTCCCTGCCATGCGCTACGTGCCCTGCCCATCTCATACTCCTGGACTAGATCATTCTCTTTATATGTGACAAGGAATGCCGTTTACAAAGGTCATTATTCAATTCTCTCCAACCTCCTGATACTTCATCCCTCTTCGGTCCAAATGTTATCTTCTGCACCGTTCCCAACACCCTCACCCTGAGTTTATGTTCTTCCCTTACTGTGAGAGACCACGTTTCACACCCATACGAAACCAGGGGCAAAATAATAGTTATATATGTATACGCGTATATCTGACAGCGAGTGAGAAGACAAATATTCAAAACTTAATGGGAACAAGCATTTCACCAAATGTTTCCATAGCATCCGGGATAGCTCAGTCGGTACTGCGACTGGCTACTATCTGGAGAACGGCCGAAGGGTCGCAGTTCGAGTCCCAGTAGGGTCTTAACGTCGCCGAAGAGGCCAGTTCTGGGGCCGACCCGGCCTATCCAATGGGAACCGGGGTAAAGAGGCCGGAACGTGAAGCGCATCACCTTACCTCCAAATACTACCGAGGTCAAGAAAACATGGAAGTATACATCTACTCCCCCATACGCCTTCATGGCGCAGTGCTTAATTAGTTAGCTCTCAGAGACAACTTTTACATTTTATCTTAATTTCTTTCATGAAAGCAAATCTAATTTGTGTTGTTACGAAATAGTTCATTATATAGAATTAATGGTATGGCAACATGATTCTATCATTTGGCACACAGAAACGGCAAAGCTATCCCTGCAATAGCTTGGAGAGGCCCATAGGGTTGTGGGACGTCGAGGTTCCCACATTTTCTAAACAATCAGATGACGGTGAGGTTGTCAGCCCTACGCACCAGCAGCCCGCCCTTCACCACCAGGAATATTCCTGGTACTCATTTCTGTTAGAGGCTGAGTCGACCCCTGGGCCATAGTGCGACTGGAAGGGTTAGGTCAACTGAAAAATCCAGTGACCTCATCGGGAATCTTCTTCCCTATTACCAGGATGTCGCTGTTACTGTTACTATCGTCTGTACTATTGGCCCCGCAGCAAAGCGTCGCCACATGAACTAAACAACACAATAGCAATAACAGTAGACATCCTGGTAACAGGGAAGGTCGATTCGCGCTCAAAAACACAGTTAACACAAACGGAACTACTAGCAAATAACAGAAGAATCAGACTACAGCAAGACACTAAGCTGAATACAGCATACGGCACTTTTAAATTAATTTTAAAAATTAGTACAATTAAGTTTTAATTTTAACTTTTTAAATTTATTTATATATATATATATATATTGTGAGCGGTCTAAGGCATGCACTGTCTTCGCTCGCTCGGAAGTCGGGATCGTGGGTTCGAATCCCACTCAGGGCATGGATGTTTGTGTGCGTTTTTCTGTGTTTGTAGGTAGAGGCCTTGCGACGAGCTGATCACTCGCCCAAGGAGTCCTACCGTATGTGTAAGCTCTAGAAAAAACGAAGTGAACGGAGTTCATGGAGATAGGCCTAGGCCCACTGGAGCTGTAGTGCCAAGGAAAAAATATATAGTATTTAAATCAACATCTAGCACTTAGAATATAAATGTACATAGAATGTAGTTATTTTAAGTATACGTATGTCAATATGAATACACGCTTTACAATTCAATAATGGAAATGTGTAAATCACAACATTTGAGGATGATCTTCTAAGGGTCGAAAGATGTAGTGGAACAAAAGTTAATAAATTACAGTTGCGTTGACGGTGGGATTTGTATTATTTGTTATGAACACCTCACACAATCAACACGCACTCATAAGCAATACAGCACTGTCGCTGATTTACGCACGCACAAAGATTCTCAGTCTTCACTAGTCGTCTCCTGGCAACGGACTTAAAACAGGCTGACTTATAATCCTTCAACTACTAATTTCTCCTACCGACAACTGAACTCTGATTCCGTTGTACGCCTCTGTACTCCCATTCTCTTGACTCTGCTGTTCCTTCATACGGTCTCCCTTATATGTTGTGCGTTCACGTTCTAAGGTCTCCGATTTTTTCCTCACACAATAATCATACAAAAAATTTGAAACTTCTGTCACTTTTCAACGTAATCTCCCTGCAGCTGTACACATTATTCACAACGTCGACGCCATGATCCCATGGCCGCTGCGAACGCTTCTGTAGGAGTCTGTTTTGACCACTGGAAAATCGCTGATGCAATAGCGGCACGCCTGGTGAATGTGCGACCACGGAGTGTCTTTCATCGTTGGGAAAAGCCAAAAATCGCTAGGAGCCAGGCCAGGTGAGTAGGGAGCATGAGAAACCACTTCAAGGTTGTTTTCATGAAGAAACTGCTGCGTCGCATACGTCCGATGCGCTGGTGCATTGTCCTGGTGAAAGAGCACACGTGCAGCCTTTTCCAGCCGTTTTTCTTGCAGTGCTGGAAGGAGCTTGTTCTTCAGAATATCTTGGTAGGATGCACCTGTCACCGTAGTCCCCTTTGGAATGCAATGAGTAAGGATTACGCCATCGCTGTCCCAAAACAGGGCCACCATCATTTTTTCAGCACTGGCGCTTACCCGAAAATTTTTGGTGGCGGTGAGTCTGTGTGCTTCCATTGAGCTGACTGGCGCTTCATTTCAAGATTGAAAAACGGCATCCATGTCTCATCCATTGTCACAATTGATGGAAACAAAGTCCCATTCATGCCTTCATCACGTGTCAACATCGCCTGGCAAATTGCCATGCGCGCATCCTTGTGGTCGTCCGCCAGCATTCGTGGCACCGACCTGGAGGACACTTTCCGCATTCGCAGGTTTTCATGCAGGATTGTGTGCACAGATCCCACGGAAATGCCAACTTTGGAGGCGATGTTTTCCACACTCAATCGGCGATCCTCCAAAACAACTTTCTCAACTCGCTCGACCATGTCGTCAGACCGGCTGGTGCGGGGCCAAGATGTTTTTGGTTCGTTGTCACACGACGTTCGGCCTTCTTTGAACTGTCGCACCCACGAACGCACATTTTTCACATTCATAACACCATCACCACATGTCTCACTCAACTGGCGATGAATTTCAATGGGTATCGCACCACGCAAGTGGAGAAAACGAATTATTAATCGCTGTTCTTGTAACGAAAACGTCGCCATTTTAGGTATCAAAAACACTCCTCACTCCCGCACGTGTATTTTAAACTAAACCGCATGTGTCTATCTGCTCCTAGTTCTGAGAAAAAAAAATCGGAGACCTTAGAACTTGAACGCCCCTCGTACAGTCGCGGCACGAACCATACAGCACAGAAAACTCGGCCTCGGCGCGGACTACGGAAAACACCTACCCGCATCACTTCTACTGTGACGTCACCGCACGCGCGCATATTGCGCGCCTTCACGTATCTGACATCTCCATTGTTGCATGCGGGCATCACCAAAGCAACGGCTGATGTTTACAGAGTCACCTCCCAGTAACAGGTCTATACGCCACAATGACGTAACGGCGAGACTGTCATTACGGAACGTCAGGGAACCACAGCAGCGAACTGAAGAGCGTTAACACGTCGCACGGCCACACGATATATAAAAGGTCACGTACGAGCAAGCAGTTTTCCGTTCAAGTGTATCGTGTGTATTCTGTGAGTACTGACAACATTCTCACGCGGACATGTGGTGTGGGGTACACTGCATAAAGGAGACGGTTTACGCCTATGTCGGAGTTGGTGTTTAACGTCGGCCTCGACGTATCACTCGTTGCCGTGTAGGACTGGAAACGCACAAGTGGGACGAAAAACGGGAAGTTAACAGCACGAAAGCTTACATAACAAAATGACGAAACTTCTCAATGGATCTCACAACTGGCTGAACACGGACAGACGGTGAGTTCTGGAACTATTAGTCGCCTGACGGAGCCGGGTTAGCTCAGTCGGTATAGCGGCGAGCTACGGCCTGGACAGGCGGGATTCGATTCCCGGCTGGAACAGATTTCCTTACTTTTCTCCACAGCGTCCAGACCGGCTCTGGGGCCCACCCTATCCAATGGGTACCTGAGGCTCTTTCCCTAAACACTTTCATCTGGTGTTGCGGTGAAGAATGGTGGAGCTATACTTCCACTCCCCCATATGCCTTAATGGCGTGCTGCTTAATTATTTAAATATTGGAAACGCTTTTAACTGCTACCAATTTCCATTATAACTGCTTAGCTATGGCACGGCCTAGTGCCATGTTACTTTTGGCTTATGCTGTACTGTTCCTGAACAGTCACGCTTATTCTGTACTATTCCTGAACAATCACGCTTATACTGTAACGTTCCTGAACAATGACGTACGTTACCTGTGCACGATGCTCCCCTTCCGTTCGTGTCTCTCGGTGCCGACGACAGCGCTACTGGCGGTGGACACAGAAGCTGCAAAACTTCCTCTCCTTTCGGTGTGTAAGCGTTCAACCATAGGTGACTTCTCGAGAGTCAGCGACTTGCGACGCAAGATGCCCCTTCCGGTACGATCTCGCCCCATGGATGACATCACAACACTGAACTTCTGATCGGAACTCATCAGTGGTCACTCCGCACCCGCAACACGGCAATAACTGCTGGGTCCCACCCCTCTGCACAGTTCGGTCTTACAAGCACTAAACTCTGTGTCCCAAACGCCATGATTCCCGAATAATCGATTTATTCATAACGATTTTTCTCTCTCGATATACATAAAACTAAACTGAAACGGTGAGATGACCTCAGTGGATGTGTGGTAAAGCGAGCTGCAGGGACAGGGGCGCCTTAACAAATGGCGTTGCTCACGTTTGCATTGTTTGGGATGTTACGCATTCATTCATTGCCACAGTCCGATGGCTGGAAGCAGGCACACTTGCGCATTGTGATTGCTGGTCTGCTGCAGAATTATTTTACACAGTTATCCACCCGACATGCGAAAAATGCTTCATACAGCGCTTTCTCGGGTCACGGAGATGATCTCCAGATATGAACGTTAGATACGGAAATATTAAATAAGCATTCACGGACAGGAGGTAAAGGGTATTTTACGGTTTATGGGTTGAACAGAAGGGCAAAAAACTCACTTAAAACTAGCATGTTAGTGAATGCTACACAGGGCCTCGGATTGGCCACGATCTAGTGGACAAGGCAATGCACATTCAGGTTCCGTGAATGGTGGGACTTTCATGACTAGGTGGGTAACTACTAAATTATCAAAAAGCTCATACCAGTGACCAGTGGCGTGGAATTTGGATGGGCATATATTAGTGTCTGAAGAAACTCAGGACAATTGGCGGCAAATTTACAATTTATATTTATAAACCAGTCAGTGCAGGGGAATCGCCGTAGGAGTCATAAGGACTTAACGGAACTATTTTACGTAGAAGTTCTTGCTGAGGTCTTCTGGGTTATAATACCTTGTCGTGTCGTAGCTGAGTACAGTAACCCCACGCTAAATCGGTTACTGCTAATCCAGATCGACAAATGAAAAATTCTATTCACATCTGACTTCATACTGTAAAAGGCACATGGGATTTAGGAGCAAGTGGACTTTCACACTGTGTTGAGGGCAGCTGGGGAATTCACAGCTGAGTACATACTGCAAAAGGCACATGGGATTTAGGAGCAAGAGGACTTACAGACTGTGTTGAGGGCAGCTGGGGAATTCACAGCTGAGTACATACTGCAAAAGGCACATGGGATTTAGGAGCAAGAGGACTTACAGACTGTGTTGAGGGCAGCTGGGGAATTCACAGCTGAGTACATACTGCAAAAGGCACATGGGATTTAGGAGCAAGAGGACTTACAGACTGTGTTGAGGGCAGCTGGGGAATTCACAGCTGAGTACATACTGCAAAAGGCACATGGGATTTAGGAGCAAGAGGACTTACAGACTGTGTTGAGGGCAGCTGGGGAATTCACAGCTGAGTACATACTGCAAAAGGCACATGGGATTTAGGAGCAAGAGGACTTACAGACTGTGTTGAGGGCAGCTGGGGAATTCACAGCTGAGTACATACTGTAAAAGGCACGGGGGATTCAGGAGCAAGTGGACTTTCAGACTGTGTTGAGGGCAGCTGGGGAATTCACAGCTGAGTACATACTGCAAAAGGCACATGGGATTTAGGAGCACGTGGAATTTCAGACTGTGTTGAGGGCAGCTGGGGAGATCACAGCTGAGTACATACTGTAAAAGGTACATGGGATTTAGGAGCGAGTGGACTTTCACACTGTGTTGAGGGCAGCTGGGGAGATCACAGCTGAGTACATACTGTAAAAGGTACATGGGATTTAGGAGCGAGTGGACTTTCACACTGTGTTGAGGGCAGCTGGGGAGATCACAGCTGAGTACATACTGTAAAAGGTACATGGGATTTAGGAGCGAGTGGACTTTCACACTGTGTTGAGGGCAGCTGGGGAGATCACAGCTGAGTACATACTGTAAAAGGTACATGGGATTTAGGAGCGAGTGGACTTTCACACTGTGTTGAGGGCAGCTGGGGAGATCACAGCTGAGTACATACTGTAAAAGGTACATGGGATTTAGGAGCGAGTGGACTTTCACACTGTGTTGAGGGCAGCTGGGGAGATCACAGCTGAGTACATACTGTAAAAGGTACATGGGATTTAGGAGCGAGTGGACTTTCACACTGTGTTGAGGGCAGCTGGGGAGATCACAGCTGAGTACATACTGTAAAAGGTACATGGGATTTAGGAGCGAGTGGACTTTCACACTGTGTTGAGGGCAGCTGGGGAGATCACAGCTGAGTACATACTGTAAAAGGTACATGGGATTTAGGAGCGAGTGGACTTTCACACTGTGTTGAGGGCAGCTGGGGAGATCACAGCTGAGTACATACTGTAAAAGGTACATGGGATTTAGGAGCGAGTGGACTTTCACACTGTGTTGAGGGCAGCTGGGGAGATCACAGCTGAGTACATACTGTAAAAGGTACATGGGATTTAGGAGCGAGTGGACTTTCACACTGTGTTGAGGGCAGCTGGGGAGATCACAGCTGAGTACATACTGTAAAAGGTACATGGGATTTAGGAGCGAGTGGACTTTCACACTGTGTTGAGGGCAGCTGGGGAGATCACAGCTGAGTACATACTGTAAAAGGTACATGGGATTTAGGAGCGAGTGGACTTTCACACTGTGTTGAGGGCAGCTGGGGAGATCACAGCTGAGTACATACTGTAAAAGGTACATGGGATTTAGGAGCGAGTGGACTTTCACACTGTGTTGAGGGCAGCTGGGGAGATCACAGCTGAGTACATACTGTAAAAGGTACATGGGATTTAGGAGCGAGTGGACTTTCACACTGTGTTGAGGGCAGCTGGGGAGATCACAGCTGAGTACATACTGTAAAAGGCACATGGGATTTAGGAGCACGTGGAATTTCAGACTGTGTTGAGGGCAGCTGGAGAGACTGAAACCACTCAAGAAAATATCCAAGATTGGCTTGAGCTGGATGAAGGAGGCCCTGAATTTCAGCTTCTTGCAGGGGAAGGAACCGTTGCAGTGACATTTTTAAGTTATTTACTTCAGAACTAGCTGCATCATTAAATGTTCCATTTACTTGCTTTGTAAGTTTTTTGCTTCATTAATCCGGATTACCTCCCACCAGTTAATCCTGATTAGCGAGGGTTTACTGTACCAAGGATTCGGACGAACAAACTACCGCCACGTACTCTGAAGATGAAGGCAATACGTCCCTACGAAACGCTGGCATACTTCACGTACGCATCTAGCAGCATTCTGGGCGGAGAGGAGCGGCTATGGCTCACTGGAGAACTGTCTCTCGCGTGCGAAACATTTCTGTGAGTACGTTAGGGCCACTTTACGGAAGAGAAGTACCGCGTGTCAAACAGGATCCCCCGCTACGACGATTTCGGCACCCATCGCAAGCAGAAAATTGAATTTAGCAACTTTCTAAAGGCAACAAAGCAACTCACGTTAGTACTATCTGATTACGACGCAAACAGTAAAGATGTTTTCGACAGCATATTTAAGCGTTTCGCGTTCACAAATACAGAAACCCAATGTTTACCTATGGGCAGTGAAAATACCGCTAAATAAACGCTTTCTCGGCCCCCTTTTTCACTTTCCTTGCTAATTTTAGAACGTCGCTGGCGGTTCGAAGTGACGTTAGACACAGATAAAAGTATGATAAGATTACATCTGCAGGAGTGTTTGGGTTTACACCAGGCTAAGTGCGAGTATATACTGAGGTGGGCAAACAGGGACCATAACAGTGTGCACAAATATCATTATTATCTAACTAGCAATTCTGATTGATACGGTGAGAATCACGACTGGGACTGAGGGTTTCCCCGAGCAAATGCTGGGTCAGCTCTCTGCACTAGGACACGACCTGTTACTCACTTCACAGTCTGAGTGACAGACGGCGTCGTCACATACATTCCAAATGAATATGTGAACATTGTACGTTTGTTACGTCATTACACAGCACCGTATCAACTGCTGGTTCAAGTAGCACACAAAGAAGAAAAACTAGAAAGGTATGAGGTAAAGTCCCTGTGCATTAAACATTAATCCATGAAGGCGTATGGGGAAATGGGGTATAGATCCACGTCTTCTTGACCTCGGCATTTGTCGGTGAGTGATGAACTTCACATTCCGGACGATCTACCCCCGGTACCCATTGGACAGGAGGCTGGGTGGGCACCAAAACCGGTCTCGACAACGTTGAGAAAATTCGTAACCTTACACAGACTCGAACTCCGACCTCTGTCTTCCAGCTATACCGTCTGCGCTAGCCTGCCTCCGAGGTAAGCAATATGAACTGCATGTAAAAAAGCAAAGCTATCCTTATTAACAGCAGGGTACGCGATAGCGTAGTTGGTTGAGGCACTATGCTACAAACCGGGAGGTCGCGGGTTGGAGTCCCGATGAGGATTTTTTTCAATTTACAAAACCCATCCAGATTCCTGGTACTCATTTCTGTTAGAGGCTGAGTCGACCCCTGGGGCACAGTGCGGCTGGGTGGATTAGGTAAATTGAAAAATCCAGTGACATTATGAATCGAACCCGGAACCTTCCGACTTGTAGCACAGTGCCTCAATCAACGACGCTTCCGCGTGTCTCCAATGAAGAGGAGGGGCTGAGCAAAACAGTGAAAACTTCAGTCAGGGCAAACGGTCTGATTTGGATCCGGTCTCGGGAACGTTTACGAAACGGCCAACTGTTTGTGATGCCATCTGCCGACACAAATTAATGAGTCGTATCAATACGCGTGTCTATCACAAACACAGACGGATGGAAGGCAAGATTAACAACGCTACAGCAGTCACACCAATGATGACGATCCCATCTCGCAATCACAGATGATACAGGCCGGTTCAGTATATGATTACACTTCTGACACAAGCGGCAGGGCGCGTGCACTGCAACTCAACAGTGCATCCGACGGGGTGAATCTTCCATGCCGCCCATTACTGGTCAGGGGGCGGGGAGGTGGGCCGGACGGGGTTTGAGAATGTTGAAAAGGAAAGTCTTGGCAGAAATGAAAGTCGCCTTAAAGAGCACCACTTTGTTAGAAAATACCCAGGCATCGCCCGCTCGTCCTTCTGACAAGGGCAGTGTGAAAGTGAAGACGTTGTTAGGATGGTGGGCAGCAGTAATTTTAGATACGGGACGCGTTTTTTTAATTAATGGCAAGCTTCAAATTTTGTAAAGAAAATTTTTATAAATTTAAATCGGGGCGGATGCATGAGAAGAACGCAGTAGCAACTGGGAACTTGGGTACCATCTCAGCACTTGCTTGGAGACAGAGCAAGCCAAGAAACCTTGCGTCAAGATGGCCGGTCGCAGGACCTTCAGGTTACAAACTGACATTTAGCGAGCGGTCTGGAAAACAGTAGTATATGGGGAATTGTCTGCCTCAATGTATTACCGCTTTACTGCATAACACTTCCAAATTATATATAAGAATTCGGTCCGTACCTAACAGGAAACACATTACGTCTCGGCTACAAAGCCCAATCGGTTAATGCTGTTTGGGGAAACAGTCGCTGTTTATTGTGAGAACCATGCGGAACACACAGACACACTTCCAAATAATATATAAGAATTCGGTCCGTACCTAACAGGAAACACATTACGTCTCGGCTACAAAGCCCAATCGGTTAATGCTGTTTAGGGAAACAGTCGCTGTTTATTGTGAGAACCATGCGGAACACACAGACACACTTCCAAATAATATATAAGAATTCAGTCCGTACCTCACAGGAAACACATTACGTCTCCACTACAAAGCCCAACCGGTTATTGCTGTTTGGGAAAACAGTCCCTGTTTATTGTGAGAACCATACGGATCATACAGAGTCAGAGTTACTTTACGACTGGCGGTTTACCGCCAATCAATTCGTCTTGACGTCAGGCTCCTTGAGGACCACGACCAGTTTCTTTTTTTTTTTCTGAACTCTTGCGGTAATTGTCCTTATGTTCGCAGGCAAGTCAATAAGTAAGTTACAAATGGACACTGAACTTAAACAAAAATGAGTACTGATTTGAAAAATGCTTTTATTTCTCAGCATAATCGCCCTGTACATTGAGGCACCTGTCCCATCGTTTCACAACCCCCTGAAAACCAGCAACATAACATTCTTTGGGCTGCTGTCGGAACCAGTCGTGTTCACACGGCATGGCCTACCTCATAACGCATGACAGTTTAGGTTTTCACAAAGTCTGTGCACGATGAGTGCCGCGCATGCTGAACCCACAACACATAATGCAAAGAATGGGTCTGGCATTTCATCGTCTCAATCGCTAGCACGATGAAGGACAGGATATTCTATCCCGAACTGTCACAGGCGATGAGTCTTGCTCCAAGCGACTTCCATTTGTTCGGCCCTCTTAGACATCATCTTTCGGCTGAACATTTTCCCGACGATGAAGCTGTAGAGAGGGAACTCAAGGCCTCGTTCCGACAGCAGCCCAAAGAATTTTGTTACTGGTTTTCAGGGGCGTGTGAAACGATGGGGCAAGGGCCTCAAAATACAAGGAGATCATGGTGAGAAATAAAAGCATTTTTCAAATCAGTTTGTTTGTTTGTTTAAGTTCTATATCCAACTGTAACTTACTTACTGACTTACCCTCGTAACATCCTCTCTGACGAGAAGATGGGGTTGTCTCTTATGAATAAGCTTGGCCTTTCATCAAGTGTATATTTCGCACATATAACATGTTATCGAAAATTCTTTCCTTTGCACTACACACAAGTCGTCTGTCAGTACAGGCTTTACAGGGCAGATCACGCCTAACTTACATATCTTATGCTACAACGACAACTTAGTCATTTGAACGGCCGTAAGCTTGACCACCGCCAATAACATATAAGAATTCAGCCCGTACCTCACAGGAAACACATTACATCTCCGCTAAAAAGCCCAACCGATTAATGCTGTTTGGGGAAACATGCGCTGTTTGTTGTGAGAAGCATACGGACCACACAAATATAATTTGTGTGGGCAGAAGCAGAGTTCTGGTATGTTAAAGCAGGCGGGACATACAGTAGTAACCACTGGGCTTTAAACAGTTAAAGAGCTATGTTCTTAAATCAACGTGGCTAATCAGAAACAAAACACTGTCCAAACAAAATCGCTATGACGCATAAGACAAACAAAGGTAAGTAACAAAGTCTATTTATGAAAACTATAACTAAGAATGTTCTTCTTGAAAAGCTGGTAGTCACTCAGCCAGTCAAGACACTTCCAGCACCTCATGGAGCTTACCCTCAACTATACGAATCTATTCCACACCCTCCCATGTTACTGTTTCACGTTATCCTCTAGTTTACCCCTACCGGCGAAAATTCTACTCATGCTACATCTCCTGCATAAGTTTTCGATGTTCTCCCTTCTCCTGTTACTGCCACCCTCTTACGTGAACGCACCGCTCCAAACATCCTCAGCGTGTTCCTCCCCTTGCTCTGCGGAACCAAGTTTCGCACCCATACAAAATTGGGTACATTACGTACAATTCACATGAGCTGGAAGAGGAGAAGACACACTCCTAACAGGTGTACAGCAAGCGCTCTTCAAATTTAACCTGTTTCTGCTTGAATACGTATAATTTTTATTTTCGGTGGGAACAGCTCAGTCGGTGGCAAGCCAGGACGTACAAGGAATCTCGATTCGATTCCGAGCAGAGGCAAGAGAAGGGCAGTCTTCCTTTCTTCCACAGCTTCGAGACCCACTCTACGGGCCAGCCAGCCTCAAGCACAATGTACATCGGGATTGGAGATTTCCTCGGGAGTAAACCGGCAGCGGCGTCGAGCTGACTAGTGCCGCGGTCAATAATGTTGAAGCCATACCTCCTCTCCCCCATACGCCTCATGGCGTGGCGCTTAATTACGCACAGGGACAACTTTACTATTACCTTACCAGATCGATGGTTTCTCAACATCTGCCGCTTGAAGATCTACTGGATTCTAGCTCCTAACTCCTTAAGTTGGTTATTTAACGACGTTGTCAGCAAAATGTCAAGGTGAAATCAATTCTGTACCAGATCTCGTCGAGGCTCCCACATTTTCTAGGCAATCGGCTAATAGATGGCAGTGAGGTTCTCAGTTTTGCGCGCCGGCCGCCCTTTACCCCCAGGAAAATTCCTGGCACTGATTTCTGTTGGAGGCTGAGCCGACTCCAGGGCCATAGCGTGGCTGGAAGGATTAGGTCAATTGAAAAATCCAATGAACTCATCGGGAAATGAACCCGCGACCTTCCGGGCTTGTAGAACAGTGCCACTACGTTGTCGGTATCGACACTACATAGTGTCGGATTATTAACGAAAGCAGAACGTAAGAACTGGAAAGAGAAACCGAAGTACTTGGACGAAACCTACCTCAATGCCATTTTGGTCTGCACAAATCCCACATTATCAGACCTTGGATCGAACCCGGGCCTCTGGGATGGGAATCCGGTGTGAAAGACGGCTGCTTTATCGACATTGCCTGCCATCATAGTCATACTAAATCCAGATATTTGATACATGTCGCAAAATTAACTGAAAAATTACACGGCACAATTACTAGCAACATTCCACGGAAATTCTTTTCTACTATAAAATATGCCTCAATTGTTTTAAAAAGAGGAACGCGTTAACACTTTGGGGGGGGGGGGTTACCGGTCACGAGCCAAGAAAATAAAATACGTCAAAACTGGCCTCATGTAGCCCGCGTGCCGACAGCTGGACAGCCATGCTACTGCACAATCACTGACAACAGCTTACTTTGTCCACACATCGCACCAGGAGGATTCCTGGCTCCATAAGTCGATCATTGTAACAAAATACAAATTCCTACGTCAGAAATTCTATGACACGATATCATACACTTCACTGGTTAACACGAACCTGAGGTTGCACAACACTACGAATATCTACGAAACACTTCACTTCTCGAGCTCACTCGCTATTGGAACACGCGTAACAACAGCGATATAACCCTTTCTAGCATTCGTCCAAATAAATTCAGTTCGTACCTCACAGTGAACACATTTCCGTAACATACACGTTAATGCTGTTTCTGGTAATCGCAGTCTATCGTGTGAGTCAGACTAAACACGTAAGTTACACTGCGCAGACAAAATGCTAAGAGGGTTTTAAAGGTAAAAAGCAGGTGGTAAGTATAGTTACCGCTGTGCTTGAAAGGGTTAAGGAGACAGGAACTAGCTGCCACACGATACACCTTCATCGCCCGCGTATCTCAGTAGCCTGACACCGGCATGAGATCCCTCGCGCCAGCCACAGCCTGCCCGATAACGTCTGCCTGTGCAGTAGAGCTTCTTGCTAGTTGCTAAGCGACCATCCAACCGGGACTGAACACAAGCGGCACTTTGTGCACTTACTGCATGTTGCCCAGGCCACCTTGCATTCATCACACATTCACTGAAAGACCATGTTACACGATGCAAATTTGAATAATCCTTTTGTGACGAAAGTGTTCTGAAGTTTCTGCAAACTAAATGTAATGCTTTTTCATCGACGCGATCGGGCTGGCTGGCGTACCGGTAACGATCTAGACTCGCAATCTGGAGGCGTTGGGTTCAAATCTCTACCCGGACACCGGATATCCTGAGGCCATTCGTGGTTATCATTAGTCTCTTCAAGCCATGTTAGAATAGCACAAACATTACGCCATGACCCATTTCCTTTCAAATCTTTTCCAATTTATCAATCATCGTTACATTCGATTATATGTAGCTTAAATTCTGACGGGAATGTAACGGTGAGATTAAAATTCTGAGTCAGTAAATAAGTCACAAATGGATATAAAACGCAGAACATGCGATATTCGAACCTGGGGGAAAAATTATTTCTCGACATATCCTCCACCAACACTGATACGCTTGTCCCATCGCTTACCAGTGTGTCGAAACCCGCAGCATACGTGTACAAGTCTTCTGACTGTTGCCTCAGCCACTTCCGCACCAGGTCGGGCATCATCTGCGAATTTCGAACGTCCTTAAGAGAATTTCTCGACCCAGGTGTGAACCGCTTTATGCGACAAACACTTCCCATCATAAACAGGAAACATTTCTTTATGAACATCCTTTGCACTGGGCCATTCTGCCCATAAAAATTCACAGGAGAACGCTGCTCTTCCGTAGTACACTCCTTAAGCACGGTCGTCATTTTGACTACTGAAAGTAGCCTCTGAATATGCGCATGCGCGTCTGCTACCTAGTGATACACAAAGAAAACCTAACACATCAGCTGTTTTACTTCCATTCGTAACGTATTTACTGACTCTCTCTCGTTTTTGTAGTAGGTTATGAACGAGTGAGCAGTCTTTCGTTTCGGTGTATCGTGTGTATTTTGTGAGCAGTGATACTATTTTGATGTGAATAAGTGAAATGTAGTACACAATATGGAGACAAGCTTCAAACTTGACTCTAATGGTTTCTGACGATGGTGTATTCATTCATTCATCAGTAATCTGTCAGAAGAGAGATCCACAGTCTCTTCCAAAACAGTTCCTCCACTTAATGGAAAGAGCCTATACAGGAAAAGTGACAATGTGGTAGTTTTTCCATTTGCTTTCCACATCGCAGTACAACAGCCGTTCAAACCACTCTGGTCACGCCTGTTGCTATACGAACTTGAACCATCTCGAGCATCACTTGCTCTGTGCTTCAAGTCGCTGCTGATGACGCTGCTTCCGGCATCAGTTTTTGGTGTCTCTCTTCGTCTGATGCCTACCCTTTGACCTGTCCAGCAAGGGAGGCCCTGCCAGTAGCTACGCTACCACTGGTATGGCTCTCAGGGTCCTTGGCATACTCAAACCCCCTCACCGCGATAAGGTGGAGACTTAGAGAATTACTGGGTTTCTGGACTTTGTCCATCATCTGGTATTCTAGAAATCAGAAAAAACGTTTCGGAGACCAAATGTTTCCGTCGTCACGGGAGGGAGGAAAGACACCTACTCAGTTGGGTCCCTTGGAAAGAGACAACCCCAATCACTGGACATAGATAGAGGCAAAAGCGGCCACAAAAATTACACCAGCTTTCATGGGGCACAGTCCTTCCTGAGAACCCCATTAGTCGCGTTTTATGGAACTAAGGTGTTCACGCCAAGATATCAATGGTCCCTTTCCTGATTGAAACAAGCCCGGTCCACAACCTCACATGCTATTTCATGTAGATTCATTTTAATATTATCCTCCCACATACGGATAGCGGGCTACTTGATGTTCCCCGACCAAAAGTCAGCACTCATTTCTCATGCCTCCCATGAGCACTACTTCGCACCTTCCGTGATTTTATTCCACCACCTTTCCTGTGACGCTGTTAAGTAGCTCGTCTCTGCAACGTCGAGTGGTGGGATGACGGACGATCAATTACAAACGGCTGACGCCGTCTTGGCTTAATCGCGGTTCTATCCCACAATCTGATTGGCTGGGAGGTAAGGCTGTTCCTTACGCCATTAAGACGTATGGGACAGTGGCGGTTTACAGCTCCACCATTCTTGACCTCGGTACAAGATGGAGGTGAGTGGTCAGCCCCGGCCGCTTTACCACCGGGGAAAGGTCCTTGAGAAGCCTGAGACGATCTGGATGCTACGGATATGAAAAAATCTTGCCCCTGAAGGAAATCGAACTCCGGCCGTGCAGCTATACCGACTGAACTACTCCAACTCCATTTGTCTGAAAGGACTGAAGCGAAACCTGTTTCGGCAGAGATTCGAACCAAGGAAGTCCCGAATACAAGCCTCGGGAGGTGTCGCTATACCGGAATGGCCGAGGGTTGGAGAAACTCACGAGACAGAAACTCTCTGGAAAATGTCTGCGTTAGAGAGTCCGGCGTTTATTGTTGCTGCTATAGTTTCATGACGTCAGTCAGTAACGGAATTATATCAGCGCCCGGCGGGAAAGTGACACAACTGATGATGAACTGGGAAAGACTGAAAGGAAAGGTCTTGCCGCAATCGAGGTAATATCTAGGCATTTAACTGGAGGAAAACCACGAAAATCTGTCACGATAACATTAAAGTCGAGCATCTTTCGAACACAAGTATCTCCTACTACATACTGTGGCGTACAGACCAATTGCTAGGCAAAGATCTCGAAACAAGAGCCGTTGCTATGCAACGGCGAGATAAACGGGCATCTACAACAATAGAGTTACTGTTGGGAACTGTGTTATACAACCAGTTGCTAGGAAGCTGTACAGCTTCACTATAACAATGGAATGGGGGTGTTTTCTATGTGGTCCGTGCCGAGGAGTAATCTTGAAGACAACTGTGGCGGACCAGCTGTCAGATGACAGAGGGTTCTGTACGGGAGGTTGTGAAGACAGAACCTGAGCGCGTGAAACTAAGAATCTCCACGTTTAGAAACCGTTGCCAGGGAACGGCTGGTGAACACACAGAAAACTAGAAAAGGCTTAGCCGGTGCCGTTGTGATCTGTAAAGCGTGGAGATTCGAAATAGCGCTGTACTTACTTGTAGATCTGAACGGTGTGTATAAACGGTCAATAAATCACATATGCAACCCACACCGTCTATAAACCAGGTAACTGAAAATGACATACGACAAGAGCACACGTAACGCAGCCAGTAACACGTGCCAGGGGACGCGGAAAGTGATTCTGGCGTATATTCATGCAGCTGAGCCACGCCGTACACAGTCGTGAGCGAAATTCCTCAACCGGTAAATAATCTCTGGAAGACTGAAGAGGTGGGAGGCTTAAAAAGAATAGCAGAAGAGCAGGTGGAAAGGGAAAGCCAGCGGGGACGTGACACGCACTCTTCGAGACAGAGAGTATCACCAACGTGTTAGCAGGCTCCCAGGCTCCACCCGTTCGTCTTTATGATAAGGGCAGTGCGGAAGTAAGGCCGTCAGGATATTTAGAAGCAGTGGCATGAGACACGTACCGCGGGATTTTGATCTCTTTTGAATGAATGGCAAACTGAATAATTTCGAGACAGTTTTCTGTCCATTACAACAGGGTTGATTTTTATGACGTTAAACCGGGAGGGCTGCATGAGAAGCACGCAGTAGCAAGGGAACTTGGGAACCATCTCAGCGGTTGCTTGGACACTCAGAGGAAAACCAAGACAACCTGTGTCGAGGTGGCCGGTCACAAGGCCTACAATTCATCTAATTTATACCTAACGTTCACTTCCTAAATCACAATGCACAGAACGCGTCTCCATCATAAGGGCATTCAGTTAGGGTAAAAAATAAAGGCAAAGCTATACCTGCAACAGACCGTGGAACCTTGGGACTATTTATTTGTCATAATGCGTAAAAAATTAACATTTCACTTCTCCACGCTTTATCCGCTCCCCAACGTACCTCCACCAGAAAACCTTCCCCGTCTAAAGGTTTCTACCAGTAAAATGCAATCTCTCTCGTTACTCCCTCCCCCACTTTCCCTGTTATCACTGTCTCTCTATAACCTTCGCCGTCTAAAGGTTTCTACCAGTAAATTGCAATCTCTCTTGCTACACCTTCACCCACTTTCCCTGTAATCACTGCCTGGGCGCAGGCGCAATACGGATTGCGCGTGGTACGAACCTAGGCAGGGAATGTGCTTACGTACCTTATGTTCTAATATGACAGGGCGTGCGCGCCATCATGCGCCGAGTTTGCTGTGGTATCGTCACTTGAGCCTGATAATGACGTCATTTCCATCGCGAAGTTCACACTGGAGCATTGATCAATTCGCGTTTCCTCACGACCGTTCGAAGCGGCGAAGAACAGCACAACGCGAAAGTCATGAGAGGGAGAGAGAAAAGCGGCAGGTCATCACTGTTTGGTTCCCAGGCTGTGCCCGCTCGTCCTTAGAGTGATTAGAAGCAGCGGCCTGAGACAGGGGCCACGGGATTTGTTTTTTTTTAATTACTGGCGAATTACATAATTTGGAAAAAATTTGGGTGCCTTTACAACAGAGGGGCATGATTCTGATGAATGTAAACCGGCAGGGCTGCATGAGCAGCTCGCAGTAGCAACTGGAAACTTGTGAAACGTCTCAGCATTTGCATGGCGACGAGAAAAATTTGGGGTACCCGTGACGAGACGGGCGGTCGCAGGACCTTCCCGTTACAACACCGACATCTTGCGAGGAGTCCAGCAAACAAAGCAACAATGATGTTCTCTGAGCTTTACTAACAACTGTGTTGTTCCTCTGTTGTTGTTAAGATGCTACCACAAAACTACGTTCGAACCTCACTGAAAATAAACTGCTTCTCCATTACAAACACCAATCGGTTGACACTGTTATCGAAATACGCAGTTGCTGTTTAACTTTCAGAAGCGTACGTAATACAGAAATACGGTAGGGTAAAGTTGTCCCTGTGATTAACTAATTAAGTACTAAGGCATGAAGCGGTATGGGGAGTGGATGTATACATCCACATTTCTTGACCTCAGCACTAGCAGGAGGTGAATGGTCAGCTTCACGCCCCTGCCGCTTTACCCCCGGTATCCACTGGATAGGAGGCTGTGTGGACCCAGTGCTGATCACGACGATATGGAGAGAAAATTCTGAACCTACTTGGACTTGAACTCCGACCCCTCCCTCGTCCAGCCCGCAGGCAGTCGCTATACAGACTGAGCTACCTAGGCTCACACAGATATACACTATGTGGGCACAATGTAGAGTTTGTGAATGTTAAAGCGTGCGGTAGGTATAGTTAAGTCAGGAAATGAAAAAAGAACCCATATTACAAATGGGGTCTGACAAAATGATACTGAGACATGTATATCAAAAACCCTTCACAGTCAGATTTCCTGACAGGAGTTAACGGGAAGACGGGTTTCGGCTCGATTGAAAAGGGGGACTGATCTGGTATACGGATGGTTCCAAGATAAATAAGGGCACCGGAGCTGGTGTGTTCTGCTACGGCACGAGGCGGAAACTTAGTTTCAGCCTTGGGCAGTACACGACAGTATTCCAGGCAGAAGTATATCCCATTAAGGCATGTATTATGGAGAATCTAGATAGGAACTACAGAAATAGGAACATCTACATTCTATCCGACAGCCAAGCTGCACTTAAAGCGCTTGACAAACACCAGATCAACTCAAATTTGGTCTTGGATTGCCACCAAACCCTAATGGAACTGGCCAAACATAACACGGTACAACTGATATGGGTGCCGGGGCATGAGGGTATTGCTGGAAACGAAACAGCAGATAAACTCTCTAAGATTGAAGCTGAACATCCCCTCATAGGACCTGAACCAGCCTGTGGCATCTCTATAGGAGTTGCCAGAAAGGTAATCAGGGACTGGTCAAATATGAAGCACAAGAAATACTGGGGATCCTTGACTGGACTCAGGCAAGCAAAGGGACTCATACAAGGACCCTCTACTAAAGGAGTGAAGGAACTGTTGAAGTTAAACAGGAACCAGCTATAATGGATGGTAGGACTACTTACAGGACACTGTCACCTCAAAGGACACCTCTTCAAACTGGGACTAAGTAACAGTCCCACTTGTGAGAGGTGTCAAGAAGAAAATGAAACAGCCACACATATCCTGTGCAAATGTAGGGCCTTAGCTTATTTAAGATTACGTCACTTGGGTCAATATTTTATGGAACCAAATGACTATTTCGATGCCCCCACGTACAAATTCCTGCGCTTCACTCGAAGCGCAAGATTGCTCATGGGATAATGAAAAGGGGAAGCACAATAGATCACTGTAGGTCGCGGTGCAAGGGCCGAGAAGGCCCACGCCTTATACATTCATTCATTCATTCATTCATTCATTCACTGAGAAGCTGCCGCAATACTGACCTCTCCTAGACACCCTGTATATCTCGCGGCCCGCATCTACCCCCACCACCGGCCCGTGCAGCGTGACAACGGGTCACTCAGCATTTCCGAATTGTTTTCTGACGGACCCTTCGCCTCGTCATCGTGGAATCGGGACAGGAGCAAGGTTACTATGTCTGGGGGTGTGACGCCGTGTAGTCTGACAGAAACTGATGAGCTTTCCGAGGTAAGTACTGCCTCCAGCTTCAGGGACGAAGAGTAAGCCAAGCATCTGCCTCATACGATAAGACACGACACGTTCCTCCGAGACGTCGGTAAACTTCTACCAGACTACACGGCGTCATATCCCAGAATACAGTACTCAAGTCACTGCGGAGGGAACTTCAATCCAACAGAGCTATAACGTGTTTTCTACACGGCAGGAACTAAAAATGTATAGCTTATGTGTTAATTTCAGAGCTCGGGGGGAGGTGGACACAGCTGTCCCTGCGCTTAATTAATGGCAATGCCATGACGACACACGAGTGATTGGCGGTATAGATCCACGTATTCTTGACCCTGATGAAAGTTAGTGGTCCAGCTCCACGCTCCCGGCTGCTTTACTCCCGATACCTACTGGATGGATCTCCGGCTTGAACATCGCGAAGAGAAAAATCTCTTGCCTCTGCAATGAATCGAACCCCGATTCGCCGGTCGTCCAGCCTGTAACCTGTCGCTATACCGTCTCCAGAAATCGAGGAGCATATGACTGCGTTTTGGATTTCTAGAACATGTTTGATATTTTGTTGGCCGGGAAAGTAAAGGTGTCGGGTTCACCGCAGAAACGCGTTCACTTTACAGCGAAGTCTTCTGTGCGTCTGCCGGCTACATACAAACGTGTGAAAGGCTTCGCTTGTATGTCTGCACAGATCTTCTATTCACAGAGACAGTTCTGCCCCTGACGCACAAGGAACACTCAGCGCGAGGGAACTCAACTCAGACCGCTCATTTACCACTAAATATAAACGCGAGGGCAAGACGCAAAAGGCTTCGTGGGACTGAAATCAAAACAGAAGTAATTTAATGACGTTCTGTTGTTAGTTTGGGGTTTATTTTACGAGGGAGAGCCAGTAAATGGGTCACAAATGGAAGTAAAACAGCTGTACTGGACGTAATATGTTCTCTATGTGTATCACTAGGTAGCAGCACAGTGTACCATCATAACAGTCTAGGTAGCAACGCGCATGTATACGTTCAGAGGCTGGTTTCAGTAGTCAAAAGGACGACCGTGCTTGAGGAGTGTACTACGGAAGAGCAAAATGACCCACTGCAAAGGATAATGATTACGAAATGTCTCCTCTTCACGGTGGGAAGTGTTGGTCGCGTAAAGCGGTTCGCAACTGGGTGGCAAACGTTTCGCGAAGTGTTTGAAACGTAGGGGGGCGGAAGTGGCCGAGACGACAGTACAAAAGACTTTTATGCTGCGGGTTTAGACGCACTGGTAAAGCGATGGAACAAGTGTATCAATGTTGATGGAAGATATGTCGAGAAATGCATGTTCTTTCCCACCCCCCAGGCTCGAACATCACGTGTTTTCCGTTTTATATCCGTTGGTGACCTGTTTACTCACTGTCCCCCCCCCTCGTCCGACGCTGTCAGCATTCTGAATATGACAGTCGTATCGTGGCAGGACTGATGAAGACGAACTGGAAGTAGTCGTGGCCGAATCCAGGCATTATCCTGGTCATTTCCCTGAAGTTACTCACGAAAACGAAAAACCTAAATCACGACAGGTGTCCCCAACCTACGTTCTAACCGAGCACCTCCACGTACAAGTCCGACTCTGTGCTGTCAATGTTAAGGTGCTACGTGCTCCACCCGAGTCTCGCCGTTGGTCCATCCACTTTCATGTCTACCAATATTTCTCTCGCAATGCTACATGTCTTATACCAGTTCCACTGCCTTCCGTACCCCTCAGAGGCTAATTTGCGACAGCTACCACATGCTCGTCTACAGCTGTTTCACTGCACATGTCCAGCCGTCGGCTCCTCTGGCGCCTACATTTCAGATCCAAGTGTTTGTCATAATTTTGTGAAGTCTGAGCTGAACCCCAGTTGGCACATTCTCAATCATAAGTAGTTCTATATGACGCATTTATTTTATTGAAATTATTTATATGGGATAGTGTAGTCTCTATAGACTGGCTACGGGCTGGTCGACCGAGGGGTCGGAGTTCGAGTCCCTGTAGGGTCAAGAATTTTCACCTCTCCACGTCGTCCAGACTGGCTCTGCGGTCCACTCAACCGCCTACACAATGGGTACCGGGGGCTCTTTCCCGGGAGTAAAGCGGCCGGGGCGTGAAGCTGACCACTCACCTCCAATTTCTACCGAGGTTAAGAACATGTGTCTACACATCCACCACTCCCCTCATACGCCTTCATGGCGTAGTGCTTAATTGGTTAAGCACAGGGACAGCTTCACCTTCTTTCTATCTTATGCTGCAAATTGCACACAGAAAAAACAGCGTTTCTTTAACTGTCCAACTGCTTCACTGTGACTCACAACTTTAGCCCGTAACAATTCATTGCGTTTCACTGATACTGCCTTCGTTTTAGATAGAGGAGGAGGAGGAGGAGGAGGAGGAAGCGGAGGCGGCGGCGGCGGCGGCAGCAGCAGCAGTAAAAGTAGTCGGTGCAACTACCGAGAGGAAGGAATGCCGGGTCCAACACGAACAGCTTCCACTGCTGCGGAAGATTGAAACAATGTTACTGAGATATTTGTGTGAATGCGGTGGTACCTTGTTCGGTCAGATCACATCAAATCGCATGTCAGGAGTAATACAGGTCCAAGCTGTCTCTTCACTTCTTCACAAAAGTACGTTACATTCCACGGTCCCTTCTGCACGTTAACACAGTTCTAACCAGTTCTCGCATACATATTCAGAGTCAGAGGCTGGAGGTACCGCTGATCACGGTGGCCACTGTCTTCGCTCGCTCCAACACTGGGATCGAATCTCACTCAAGGCATAGATATCTCTGTGCGTTTATTGTGTTACTCTGCGTGTAGGTAGCGGCTTTGCGACGGGCTGATCCCCGTCCAAGGAGTCTTAACGACTGTGTGTGGAATTAGAAGCTGAAAATGCGGCCCAGGTCCAACAAAAGGATGTACAGCCAGAGGGGCTGGAGGTATTCAGCCAATTAGAGAAGAAATGTGGGGCAGTTTCCAAGCTGTTTCTGAACTTACCTGATCACTATCTAATAATATTATTAAAAACTCTGACACGTTTCAACTAAACTTGCTTCTAAATGATATATTCACGTTCTAAGTCCACGTATCCAAAACCGGAGACTCTCTGCCTAATCACACGTGTGGCTCGCCGTCAGTCGCAGTTGCAGTTAAGAGCGTGAGGCACTAGCAGGGTTATATTAACACCCGCTGCAACGACGCTAGTCACTCAGAGCTAGGGGCGAATTCTTATTGGTCCGCGCTGGGCTCCATTTCACCCCTCCCCCTTTCGAAGTGCATATATAAACCTACGGACATCGCTCCTGGCTATGCTCCCATGTGGAGGTGGGCTCGAATACCTTCACCGTAGCCCTGCGAATCGTAGGAAGCGAGGAAAAGGGAACCCAGTGCCAAGGAGGATATAACTACGGGGACCTGACACTCCAGGTTGTGGTAGTCTCGAATATGAGACAGTAAAATATAGTCATGTGTCCCGCGGGACTCGGACCAAAAAATGACTGTGCTGGCCAGGACCAGCAGGAATTGTAAATGACCTGTCTTTTAATCATAGAGGGCAACCCACATCAACAAACCTGCGACTGTCTTGACAGTAATAAAAATATGGTGTTGGGGCCCCGATACAAAGAAACACTGGCCGACTGACTGACCGTCAGCCTAACAAGGCGAAGTTCGACAGAGGAAATATAACACTTATTTCAGTATGCTGTCAGTAGCGAGACTATACAGCGGAGAATGGTACGATGACTGATGAACTGGCAGGGATTTGAAAGGGTGCGGACGTGGTCTAATGGAGGCATTTGCCTGAAGGGACTGAGGAGAACCCTTTCAACACAGTCTGTTCAACGTTACGTCAACCTGCTAGGTTCTTCACGAATTCAAAATTTGAAAGACAAAAGAAAGGGCAAAAGTGACAGAACTGTTCCTGTGTACGTACATTTCCTTGTCCACTGTTGCCCCTGGCGCGCCACCTGCTGACTAGGTCGGTTTGGGGAACCTGAGCTTAACTGCCAGAGCTGAAGTAATCAGCTCGTTGTTGATCAATTAGCATCGCCTGTGTGTCAACAGATGGCAGGCCGATGTTTGAAGGAAAGGACAAGTTTTCGTTCCGGGGTCATTTGAGGAAGTACCGTGGGATTCTTTTTGCAACCGCACATACCCCCAATCGGCCTTGGCATGTCAAGCCGTCAGTTCTATGAAGCTAGTCAGCAAAGGTTCGAAAGTAGGTGGCACATACATATTAACCAATATCCTTCATGAGGTTAACTGCAATTAAAGGAACAGCATTCGACGGCATAAAAGGTAAGCTATCTCTGTGATTTTCAGCAACAGACCACGAAAACGTATAGGGGAGTGGAGGCATAGATCCACTATTTTTGACCTCGGCATTAGATTTAGGTGAGTGGCCAGCTTCAAGCCCGGCCGCTTAGCCCTGGGACTTACTGGACGTGAGGGCTGGTGTGCTCCAGTGCCAGGGTCTGGACGCTGTGAAGTGAAAAATCTTGCCTTGCCAGAAATCGAACCCGGGCCGTCCACCCCGTAGCACAGTCACTATACCGACTGAGATATCCACATTATATAAAAATGCAGCTTCAAGTGAGCATAGACATGGCGCACAGCGAACACACGAAGTGCGTTACGATGACTCACGCAGGCTGTATTACGTATCGCAGTGGTCTGGTCTTCAGACGGNAATATTCCTAGCGCTCAGTATTCTCCTACGACCTCCCATTTATATCCTCTGTAAAATAAAAAATCAACGTCTGCAAAAAAAAATTACAATCGCCGATATCCTCACGCTATTTTCACGCAACCATCACAATTTATCACCCCGTTACAAGCTCTAAATTTATATTTATGGACGTTTCGTTTCAAACAGCGCGCACTGGTTCGGAAACCGCCGTGCCATCGTTCGGGAGCTTCCTACGGACGAACCGCGGGTTCGGTTTCTTGTGAATTTCGTGGTAGCACTCGTTCCCCTGGCAATGACCAACAGCCGTTGCTAAGTAACGGCTCCGCATAAAAGCATATTTCCACGGTAACAACTGCAACAGACGGTGTTTTCTATGCGGTCCATGCCGAGATCTTACAAACATGGTCAGTTAGCTGCTGCAATTAGTATCCTGTGTGGAGGCGAGTTCGAATACCTCCACCGGAACCCTGCGAGCCGTAAGAGGCGACGAAAAGGGAACCCAGTGCCTTGGGGTATAAGCGGGCCACCCTGTTCATAGGGTATATAAATATGGGGACTTGGCCTCGAGGTTAGGGGAAACTGGTATCTGACACAGTAAAATGTGGTCGTGAGTCCCGCGGATCTCGAATCTGAGAGTGACTGCGCTGGCGAGGACCAACAGCAATTGCAAACGACAGACCAATCCTGTCGTAAAAGAGGATGTTACATAAGGGCCATAGCCGCAATTGTTCAGTTAGAAAATAAAATTGCTGGTCTTGAGTCTCAAGGGGTTTGTCGCCAAGAGGAACTGATTGGCGGTAAGTCGCCAGTCATGTGACTCTGGCTGTACTGCAATTAGTGACAGAACTGCTGAGGTTGTCTTGTGAGCTATTGCTGTCAGAAGCTGGTAGCTGAGATGATCGAGACAGACCGCCGTTGGAAACCGCCATTAAGCAACGACAGTGAAGGTCAATCACGTAAAAATATGTATGAAACGCCGTGGCAAGTCCAATCCGTAGCCTCTCGCTATATTTACCTTGTATACATATATTTCCTTGTAAGTGCAACTTACTATCCTGTCCTGTCATTAGTCGGTACATGTTTCGGCCGTAATGAATGACACATTAGAAAGGTTTTGAAAGGAAGTTGTCCTAATATAATTGAGGTATTACGCCAAAAATTTCCTGAAGGGATCGTGGGAAAACATGGCAAACTTCAAGTCAGGATATCAGATGTCACCGTCTAAATTCGAACCCAGCAACCGCCGCCGAACATTCCCACCACGTTCTCTAGAATTTTATCTGACATTCTACAATTAGACGTCACAGTCTTTGTCTTCTGAGAGAATCGTATCCCCGCCCCCCCCTCACGCGAAACAAATAACCCCTGTTTACTATGAGAGGCAAAATGTTTCCTCTGAGGTACGAACTGAATTTTTACCCGCTTAGATCAGTTCTGTGGAGTCGGTATAGCGACTGCCTACGGACTGGACGACCGAGGGGTCGGAGTTCAGTCCCGGTAAGCGCAGGAATTTCTCTCTTGTCCACGTCGTCCAGACCGGCTCTGGGGCCCAGCCAACTTCCTTTCCAATGGGTACCGGGGGGCTCTTTCCCCGGAGGTAAAATGACAGGGGCGTGAAGCTGACCACTCACTCCAACTAGTGCTGAGGTTAAGAAATGTGGATCTATACATCCACTCCCCCATACACCTTCATTGCGTAGTGATTAATTAGTTAAGCACGAGGGCAACTTTACGGCTCCACATACAGCTCAGATGAAACAGTTCTACATAAGACTGGGAAAGATGTGCTTACAGAGGCTGACCTGAATCTTCGTGCTGTATAAACCGCACAAACCAGCCTGAGTTTACAAAACTTCTAAATGGCAGACCAAACAACGTCTCGGAGTCTGTTAAATAATAAACAACCTATTTTTTGCACAGACATACGAATCTAAAATTCTAGCACTAGAAAAACATAGAAGCTGCCGGCGGGAACCCAGGAAATCGCGCTGTGTGCACGTGTGGACGAAGTCTTGTCCAGGTCCACAGAGGCTCCTGCATCCAAACAAGTTGTTCAAAAGAAAACACGTACTCACGTGACATCATCACTTTCACAGGCCTGCGATATGCGCCTCACATATAAGGCAACAGAACAGTTCTGTACTGGCCTGCGAATTTATCGTTGCCGTTAAGCAAATTTCGGGTTACCCATAGCAACGAATGACCAGTCAGCCATTAACATATTGCGAGAATAAACGTTGTTAAGGAGGGCACGAACGAGTGAGCAGTCTTTCTTTCACTGTAAAGTGAAGTTGTCCCTGCGATTAACTAATTAAGCACTACGCCATGAAGGCATTTGGATGGAAGAGGCCATGGCCTATTCGAGGTACTATCCTGTCATTTGTCTGGAACAACCGACGAAAACCACAAACAAATCAAGACAAGATACTCGAACCATGAGCCTCCCTGCAAGTCAAGTGCGTTACCGCCACACTCGCCTGCTTGGCATTTAACTGCAATTGTTCTAATTTGTACAGGCCAGCACCAATATCTTGACATACGAGGTCCTTAGTTCGCATTTTTATATTTTTTCAAATGATCAATATCTCATTTTCATTTGAACAACGCATATTTCCACTGTTTCCCCCCACCTACTTCTAGGTCTTCCTAGAGGTCTCTTTCCTTCTGCCCATTCCATCAAAACCCCATACGCGTTTCTCTTCACCATCATTCCCGCTACATGCCCTGCTCATCTCATCCTTTTGACTTTATCATTCTAATTATACTTGGAGAAGAGTACAAGTTATGAAGCTCCTCATTATGCAGTTTTCTCCAGCCTCCTGTCACTTCATCTCTCTTCGGTCCAAATATTCTCCTCAACACCCTGTTCTCAAATACCCTCAGTCTATTTTTGTATTGTGATTGTATTGCATGTTGATGGGTTCATTGTTTTTATGTATGTGTTTATGTATTTTGACAAGTTCTATATCTTATTGCATGTGTGACCTGAAAAGAATCTATGGAATTTAAAATAAAGTGAAAGTGTTCCTCCCTTAATATCGGAGACTGAGTTTCGCACACGTACACAACCACAGGCAAAATTATAGTTTTGTATATTCTAATTTTTACACTTTCAGACAGCAGATGAGAAGACAAAGGGCTCCGAAATGAATGGTAGCAAGCATTACTCGAGTTCAGTCTCCTAATTTCCTCCTGGGAATGCACCGGATATACCTACCCTACATTTTATAGGCCAGAAACAAGAATTCTGTGATGGACGCTTACTCATGGCACATCAGAGTTTTTATAAAGCTGCAGCACAATGGATAGAACAACCGATAATCGGCAACTAACCACAAGAAATTTCTTCATCAATTACAGTACTATGAACACAGTGAACATTAAAAAAGAATACAATAACTGTGTTTATGGACATTACTCATGTCCTGTTTCTATTTAAAAACAAAACGTTTAGGCAACCTTCTCTGGCACAAATGAGTTAGGTTCCACCTGAAAACAAAGGCAGAATGCATTCTCCATGACGTTCTGTTTTAAATAGTCCTTATCTCCGGAGATAGGGACTAGCTCTATTGATTGGGCTGACTGAGTAAGTTCTATCTGAAGGAGGAGACAGAATCCAGTCTCTGAAACACTGTGTTGTCCAGGAACACAATATATATCGTCATCACAAACTTTTAGATCCTATTCAAAAGGGGCGTAGAACCGTCAAGAAACCACATATAATCATGGGAGGCAACGTCTCTGAACAACTGAGTACAACACTCCAGGTCAGTAGAAGCCCCTGGAGGAATGACCAGCAAGTTACAATGGGACTTGTTGCAGTGCAGGTTTGGGAATGCATCCCTACATCAGGTATCACTGTTGGGAAAGGTATCTAACAGCACGTACCCCTAGTTCCTGCCTCACCAACTACCCTGTTAACCTATTTCAAAGGCAAGTAATCTGAGGATAATGTAACGTAACTTCAAAATTCTTCCAATAAAATTGGTGGTGATGACCGAATGATTGAAAGACAGCTGACAGTTTTGGAAATGCAAATTATAAAATGACCTCAAAAATAATTTGAAGTACGCTCCAGTTATAACTGATTAAGTAACTGAACAAAAGTGGCATCCTGAATCTGAAACAAATATAAGCTTTCAGCTATGTGTGTGTGGCTTCGTGCGCCTGCAGTCCACAGGCATGCTGTGTGGCATATCAGTGACTTACCTTTAATCCATTCCTTAATCACAAAACATATAACACAACACACACAATCATTAATTGATACATTGAAAGTACCAGGAATGGGACATGAGCGAACATTTCTCGTTTTTCTGTACATAAATTACAACTGCTAGTTTGTGTAGTTTAGAAGTTATGCTGCCCTTTTTTTTATGTACACGCAACATAAACAAAAATTCAGAAGTCTAGGGTAAACGGGAGATTCTAACAACTAAAGCTTAGTCTGTACTGAAGCCTCCTCTTGTGTCATAGTTCAAATGGGATTGTTACCCATCCATCCATGAACAAACTCTAAACGTATGGAGAAGCAACAGGACAAGGACCACCGCACCAAGATAACACCAATTTTAATTTTATTTAACATAACTGAGAGAAAGTCTAGGAATCAACCCACTCGACTGACAACTATTATGGAACTCTGAGCATATACAGTATGCCAGCTTGCTTACTCTATGGATGTGCTTGATGGTGGTTGCATGCCAAGCAAAACATGTTGCACTAATGCTGTGCCTAGGCCGTGCCATAGCTCAAGCGGTTACTCCCTGGCTTCCCACCGCGGTGGCCCGGGTTTGATCCGGGATCTGTGGTGGACAAAGTGGCAGTGGGGCAGGTTTTTTCCAAGTACTTCGGTTTCTCTGCCAATCTTCATTCCACCAAATTCTCCATCATCATATCACCCGGGGCAGGTACAATAGGCCAATCACTGACCATTGTGCCAAGTGGACCCAGTTGGACTCCACCCCTAACTAAGGGAATTAAAAAAAAATGCTGTGCCTAGAAGCATACTGTGTGACCACACAAATGATTATGCAAATATAAATCACAAACCTCAGAAAATCGTTGAATTTTGTGTGAGGTAAGGCAGAAACATAATACCATTTGAAGTTCAAATAACGACAATCAAGAGAGTTACTTCTGCAAAAATTACCAGTGAATCCAAGTTCTGGTACAAACATGCTCAACAAGAACAATGAAATCAAACTATACTGCATTTCATATACCAGTGTAAACTGAATTTCACAACCTGAGATTCCAGGTTTTAAATTCACAATTCACAAGGAGATGCAAAGAGACTCTATAATACATTTAGTCTTACAATACTGTAGAACTTGTGAATGTATGTTCAACAATTGATTATTTAGTGAAAACAGTTGCAGCAAAAGTATAGATAACATATGTATCTCTCACTCTGTTTCACACATATTACTCTTTAATTCTTTCAGGACCAATCTCAACATTCTTGAGCCTACATAGGGCATCCACTGGGCCTGTTACAGCAATAACTTTACCTTCATTTTCTTACACTTTTCTAAAGCTGGTTATTTAATGATCCACAGCATTTAGCCTTCCTACTGATCTCTGTAATCTGCAGCGGTTTCATGACATAACTAAACTCAACTTCCTCCCTCTGCAACCAGACAAGTGGTGTGCATCAGGGATGTGATAACAATGTGCTGCCTGGTCACAGCTACTGGTGGTCAGACAGTTCAAGGATGTGATAACAATGTGCTGCCTGGTCACAGCTACTGTTAGTCAGACAGTTCAAGGATGTGATAACAATGTGCTGCCTGGTCACAGCTACTGTTAGTCAGACAGTTCAAGGATGTGATAACAATGTGCTGCCTGGTCACAGCTACTGTTAGTCAGACAGTTCAAGGATGCGATAACAATGAGCGCCCTGGTCAAAGCTACTGTTGGTCAGACACATCATATAGATGAGAAAAAGTAACAGATGCTCACTTTCTTACAAAAATTCTCCTAACAGTGGTTCATACAGTGGCTGTGCTCACATGTAAGTGCCAACAAAATGTGCTATCTTTTGTGAGTAAAAAGAATGGTCCATTTTACTTCATTTGATACAGATATGATATGACAGAGAATGGAATGTTTCCATACCACTTCCAAAAGCAAATGTGAGATATATGCCCAGGTGAATTCCCATCATGGGGCAGATGAATTGCCAAATTAATACACTACTTCCAAATTTTATACAATCCTTCAAAAATATATGTGCTTTCTGTAATGGAGTTCCTGTTAAATTTTGCATCTGCGTTATTTGCAAGAACTTAGCAATAATTTACAAACCACTACTGCTAGTTCTATCACTCCCCTCCCCAACCCCCTCCTTTAAAACATCTAACAATCCTTTCCAATTTTTTTGACAAACACTGTCCTCAGCCATTGCACTCTATAACATATAAGTAAAATTAGGACTGAATTCCATTAAGTGGGGCAGTGTACTTTTAATAATAAAATACAGCCTTTACATGTTTCGGCCAATAGTGACCATCATCAGAGGGCAAGCAACACTTCAAAGCAAATACTTCACGTCTATTATGTGTGTGCGTCCCTCATAAGGGATAAAACATTAGTATCTAAAATACGTTTTGTTAAAAATAAGAGAATTTCCAATTGATAGAAATCTTGCTTAGAGTCCCCATGATGGTTGTGTTTCTGTATTGTGTTGGTCCTGTGAATGTGGGCAAGGTCATGATGTTCACATTTACACAAGACAACATGAACAAAATTTTATGAAAATATTCTGAATACTATTAATAATAATTTTGTTAATTATAAGGGCACTCACGTTTTCCTTTCCGATGAAGACGTTGCCACCAAATCATAGATCTGTGCTCCATTATGTGAAGTGTTCACCAGGTAAAGTGCCTTTTCATCTACAAGAAGGAAATGCCAGCATTACAATTCATCCTCACTGTGCAGTTAGTGGTATGGATCTGAAAGCTCGACTTTGAGCCTGTTCAGGCATCAGTCAGGTCTATGCTCCCTAAGTTGCAAATGAGCATGAGACTGGTACCTGACTAACTGGCTCACAGACTTGCAGAATCCTCCATTCTCACCCACCAAAACTCAAGACAACCATACAAACACAAACTTTCATATTCATGCTGGTATCTGTACACTAAGTTGCTTAGAAAACACTTACTGTACCGTGCAGCACAAACATCCCAAGAGCTAACAGCCATTCCTCTTCAAAGGGAGGAACAATTATTATGAAGCACCCTGTCCACTGCGTGGGACAACTCTGATATACATAACATTTCAGAAACTGGAACTGTCTATTCAGCTGGAACCATCAGAACTGGACTTGATCACCAGATCAAATCAAGCTCAGGACACAAAATGGGCAATGCAAAACACAATATTCATATACTGAATCGACCACGATCACACTTTTCATGGAATCGGAGGAATGAAGATGCAACATTAAATGTGCTTATTGGTCAAATTCTATTTCGGCTCCTTATTTAATGACACTGTTTCAGTATCGAGACTGCACAGCGTTGGATGACAAGACGAACTGGAAGGGATGTAAAGGATGAGGCTATGGCCTAATTAAGGTACTATTCTGGTTTCTGTCAGAAGGTACTGAGGAAAACCAAAAAGAGTTCCAGATTTCCTGGATGACATTCTTACGAGCACCTCCCAGACAAAAGTCTTGACTGTTACAATCAGTGCAACCTGCCTGGTGTGATCAAATCAATATATATTGTAGCATACAGACTCAATGCTAAGTAATGACACTGTAAACAATGGCTGTTGCCAGGTAATTGCTGTAAACAATAACACAAGAATGGTGTTCTGGACACAGTTCATGAGCCATGTGATGCAACGATAGAAGAACTGTTGGGAGAGGTGTTTTCTATGTGGTCTATGCTAAGGCTGCAAAATGAGCAGCAGCTGTGATTACAAGAGTCTTGGGATAGCAGCGAGAAGAGTAGGTGGTGGTGCGAGATGGCCGCCAGCCTGGGAATGAGTTGTAAGACAGTTGCTGAAGGACATGAACACTTAAGCTATGACACTGGAAGACGTTACCAGGCAACAACCAGTGAAGATACAGGGGACTGAGAATTCTTAGTGCATGCTGCAGTGAACTGCTGAGTGTGTGAATTAGTGACAGCGCTATAGTTACTTGTAGTTGTGATCCGTAAGGCTAGGAACATGCACAGCGACATCGGTTGTAAGACATTCGTATGGTTCATGACGCATCAAGTAGTAGAATATAAAGTGTAGTCTTAGCTTTCATATGTGACGACATGCAACATCTACCGTACAACAGTTGGAGAGCAAAGAAATGCATTTGATCATTTTAGTGTGAAAAGGAGGTTGTATGGCAAAAAAATCATATAACATTTTTCCGTATGAACGATGTCGCTGTGTGTGCTTGCCAAAGAGTGAGCGTCAGCTAGGAGTGAAGGGAGTGGATGCACTGCATTACTAAACATTAGTAAGGCACTATGAGGTGGCCCTGCTCTGTTGAGATATCAGTCTACCTGTGTCTTGACAATATCTTGAGGACATAATTCGAATGAGAGACCAAATAAGTTGCAGGATGGAGGTGACACGTTTTTCCGATATGTCAGCTGACTTTCACCAGAGTACACAATGTTACATCCCACATGACAGAAGTCTTCATAAGTGCTGCTGTGACAACCTGAAATGCTACCCACTTATATTCAGTTATCTTCGTAACAACGCAGCCAGTTCCAGAGATCTATGCAACTAGCAATGAACATAACACAAATCTGAAGGGGACTACTAAATGTCATGGTGGAATGGTTATTAGTTCTGCTTCCTACTTGGGAGATCTCAAGTTCAAATCCTGGCCTGGACACTGGAGAACCTGAGTACTTCCACAGTTTTGTTCAGTCCAGCAGAGGCAATTCTGGGGCAGTACCTTAACTTAGCGCATGCCAGCACTCCTCCCAATCCTTTCCAGATCACCATTTATTAACAATTCAACCACTCGAAGCCGCGCGCCATCAGATGCTGAAGGTGCCGCGAGATAATTTTTATCTTTTTGCATCCTATCATGCGTCTCTTTCTACAGCTTCGTCGTTGGGAAAATGTTCAGCAGAAAGATGAATTTCAAGACGGCCGAACAAATGGAAGTTGCTACAGCCCTGACCTTGCTCCAAGCAACTTCCATTTGTTTGGCCCTCTTAAACATCATTTTCCTGCTGAACATTTTCCCTGACGATGAATCTGTAGAACAGAAAGTCACCGCCTGGTTCCAACATCAGCCCAAAGAATTTTATGCTGCTGGTTTTCAGGGGCTTGAGAAATGATGGGACGAGTGCCTGAATGTACAAGGAGTTTATGTTGAGAAATAAAAGCATTTTTCAAATCAGTACTCTTGTTTGTTTAAGTTCTATATCCATTTGTAACTTACTTATTGACTTACCCTCATAAATAAAACCTTCCCTTCTGGCTTACTAGGCTTTAGCAGAGGCTGCTGGGTTGGATTTTATGATATACCTTAAGTGTGGGTGAGTGGTGGAAGAAGACTCTTAACACTTTGCAGATCAGTGGCATATTTTTATGCTCAACGCTTTTAAACGTGGCGGACTGGTGGCATATTATGATTTCAGGACACGTTATGTTGAAACACACTATACCTTGCACTGGCACCAGGCAGATGCATGACTGGTGCGTCATAGACCTCTTGAATGTTTGCTTTGTAGTGCGTAACATGACCCCTGCTATTGATGACCCAACTGTTTTCCTTTCCCACTCCAAAAGAAAATGCCTTTGTTCATCTTCCAACTGCATGCACCAGGCAGGAAGATACTAGTGCAAAATGGATCAAGGTCAGAAGAGGTTGAGGTCCAAGCGTTTTCTTGGAGAACAAGAAATATCTGACTTGTTCTCTGATGAGCTAGCTGACGTCCCTTGTGAGTCTGCTAGTGACAGCGATTCACAATCTGATAGTGAGTGTGGCAGAGGCAAACAAAAAATTGTGACCACAGACAGTGAGAGTGAAAGTGAAAGTGAAAGTGAAAGTGACAGCAGCTCCTAGGAAAGTGAGGCAGCATCATTGCAGGGTCAGCCACATGGGGAAAAGTAGACAAAATGCCTGCTTTGGGACAGTTTGCTGGAAATCGAGGGGTGAAGCAAATTCCATCGGACCTAAATCCACAATTCACAATTTGAGCATGGTTGATGTTCAAAGGAGACACTGACAGGTAAAGAAGCCTGTTTGTATTTCTGAGTATAATATGTTCATGAAGGGAGTTGATGGACCCGATCAGTACTTGGCCTATTATTCTCTTCCTCGGAAAGCAGTAAAGTGGACAAAGAAAGCTGCCTTGTGGCTTATAAACTGTGCCATTTTCAATTCATTTTTGGTTTTCAAAAATCTAAACCATCATTCAAAATTGAAATATAAGGCATTCATGCTGAAAGTTGCAAGAGTCTGGGCTACAGACCAGACGGTGGCGGCAGAACCGGAGGCAGACACAGACTTAGTGCAACCAGGTCCATCAACTCCCACCCCAAGCAGGCCTCATGTGGACGCCCCTGGGCGACTCTCGGGTGATATGCGGAAATATACCCTCATGAAAACTGTGAAGAGTGAACGTGACAAGGGGAAGCAGCCTTCTAGGCAATGTTGTGTTTGCGCAGTACACAACAAAAAGAGTATGACTGTCTACATGTGCAAGTTCTGTGTAATGCCACTTCACAAAGGGGAATATTTCCAGAAATATCACACTCTCAAGCACTTCTAGGAGCATTGGTAAGTGTTCTTGAAAATTTTAGTTCATAAAATTACTTAGGAGATTTTATGTTAATTTTTAAAGTGAACAGTGTACAAGTTAGGGTAGTAGGTTTAAAAATGCCAGTCCCCAGGGTGATTTAAATATTTAAATCGCCGGTCCGCGAAGTGTTAAGTAAGTCAGTAGATATACCACTAATAAAGCTCATGGGAGATTAAAAGGCACAACTGCCAAAAATGTGTGTGTAAGGATGGAGATCAATTCTAAGGGTCTGAAGACGGTGCAAGAACACTGATTACTCAGTTTCTGAACACACTCCACTGCCTAGTAGTCCGAAAGCATGTAACATTTAGAAAATGAGATCTGTTACTGTCTTCAGATGCAAAATGTGGGTTGGTACCTCCTCAACTTGGTCCTATAGAAAGACATGTCTCCAGCTGTGGAGATTATACCTCCCTAATGGTCCCAGTTTGGTAGGTATCTTCCCACCTTACCATCTGAAGACACAAACACGTTCAGTTTCTGAAGCAGTCTTCTACTGAAATATTATGTGATAGACTAAGTTCAGATTCTCAGCAATTGTGTCAACATCTTCTAGTTTTACAAATAAAACATGAAATAACGCACCAGTGGAAAGAAAGAGGAATGAAAACTATATTCATTATGTGCACAAAGCAATAACATTTACCAGTGATGGAAAACTGCCAGCACCATAAACCCAATGAACAAATGAACACTGCTATCTCCTTCAATGTGATGCCTGGTTGCCCAGCTCTTTAATGAAGTGCTGGAGTAACCGGCAACCTTCACCTTCTACCATGAAAGTGCAGGCACCTTGTAAACACTGGTAATGGTCTACAGACTATATGGCATCACATCCTAGGTGCCAGGAATGTTCACAGTGGGAGACTAAATTTCCACACAAAATAATGGACATCTCAACACACAGATTTTCTAGTGCACATCACGAATTAACTGTAAATGAATCCAGAACTTTTCACTTACTTTCCCATGCTAAGGCTGTATAAGTAACCGTGAAGGCCTGGTCATGTACCAAATTACCGCAAAAGTAATTTATACCCTGAAGATGGAGGTAGGGTGCTCCACTGACATGCTAAAGCCATCTATTAGACTACCCAGTGGCATAACTAAGGAGACCATAGCATATAATGTTTACTGTTTAGTTAATGATGCTGTGAGCAGCACAGACTACACAGTGCTGAATGGTGGGACTGGTGAATAACGAACCTTGGCCTGATTTGTAGTATTATGTATTTCCCTGCAGGGACTGAGGAAAAGCAGAGAATTCAGCAAAGGATGGCTGATCTCCAAGCTATGGTACAAAGCTGGAGGTCTCTGCAGTGGTGGTTGTACAGGCTATTTTTCTCTGGGTTGGGACACTGTACAGCCTTGCAGCTGGATACCAACATCTTGCAGAAACACACTGCCATCTCCTCCTCCTCGAGGGGTCAAACTAGCTGCTGTCTCCCCCTTAACCCACCTGTGGCTCTAGTGAGCATCCGTCCTGCAATCTGCCTTCATAAGTCAAACGACTCCTGGTCCTACAGTCTTCAACCATGAAGGTGGAGGCAGTATATTCCTGTGATATGTCCGCACCCCCCTATTGGGCTACCCAGTGTCCCAGGTCAGAAGGCTACAATGTGAATGAAGCAACCACGTGGCCATGATCTTTGTCAACAATACAGTCATGTGCATGAGGGGCATATTGGATTCATGACTACTTTTAATATAGAACTCCAAATTACACTTAATTACAGGGCCATCACTAATTTCCACACTTTACAAATCACTAGCAACACCTTACGTCTTGTCTTCACCAGACGATTCATGGCAACAGCTTCTAACAAAGACTATTCCTTCGATTCTGGGCTAAAGTCCTCTCTGTGTGGTGGCTCCCTTCCAACTGCAAATTCTTGCTCCAACAAAGTCTTCTCTTCAGAGGCTCAATGACCACTGAACACTGATTGAACTTTAACTTTGTCCCCTGCTGCATGTGTATCCATTGCTACAGGGAAGGGTTTATCAAGCCGTTCCCTTGCAGTGGCCATCTATTCTCACTTATCAGGAATCTGCTGCCTAGCAACACACACAGTTCCATCATCTGTTGCCTAGAAATGAATGTCCATTCAGAGCTGTTTGGTAGCAACAGCTGTTTGCCTGGCTCCACATTTCTTGCTTTGAGCAAATATGCCAAAATATAAACAGCAATATACAGGGTGCCAATGTTTCGGATGAATATGCTGCCCTGAAGATGGAGGCATGCATTCATCCGTCTTATCTTCTGAGATATGAAGAAATGCAATCTGGTAGATCATTACTACTACTGAAATGTTGGTACAAGGAATCTACCAGACTACATGAAATTACATTCATCACCATGAACACCTCAAGTGAAATCAATGAACACTATACTTTACCTAGCTCTGGCTGACACTATGCAAGATATGATTTCTATGTTCCCTCAGATCACTCACCTACAGCATTATGCCTCACGAGAACTGTCGACACTTTGATGATTGGACTCAGTGTTGGACTCCTGTCACCACCGCCACCCACAGTGTTGACATTGTAGAACTTGAGGACATACTTCTCATCCTGCTTCTGAAGCAGTATGATCACATCATCCAACAGCAACACGTGCAGGTCTATCAGCTTCTGGCGATTACCGATTCGCCAGTTTAACGAACCCTCATAAATTAACTGATGTTTCGTGAGGTCAAGGTGCTACAAAAATAAAACCAAATAAAATATTACAACAGCCAGTACCCAAGGACTACAACAAGTTACTAACATCTAAGTTATAAAGCACAGTCTAATTTTTTCCAATGAAAATCAACACTTATAAACATTCTGTTTCATTGTCAACACTTTCATCTCTCTAGGAATTTGTCTATTCACAATATTCGTCACTTCAAGTGAACAGCCCTGCCAAAAATGAACATAACTCTTATTAATGTTGTCTCTCTGAAGTCTTAAAAGTAATTTCACTCGTCTCTGATAATACATGAACAGGGGAAGGTAAAGTTTTCACTGTTCATAATTAATTAAGCATGACGCCACAAAGAGGCATCGGGGAGCACCATCCTTAACCTCTGCACTAGATGGGGGTCAGAATTTTTTATTTTTTTCTTTATGGTCCTACAGCCCTTTCGACCTTGGTCACCTTCTTAGTTTCTTAATCTTATACAGTCAGTAGGACACCCTGGATGGGAGATCAGACAGTCACAAAGGCAGCTACCTACTCACAGAACACAAACACAGAATAAATGCACGCAGACATCCATGCCTTGAGTGGGATTCGAACCCAAGCAGGCGAAGACGGTTCATGCCTCAGGCCACACAGCCACTGTGATCAGCTGGAGGTCAGCACAGTCTACACAAGTAATCTAAAATCGGTGACACCTGCAACTAACATTCCTCAATGTAAGTCTTTGCTGCAGTGAACAATTTTAATGAGCCCAAGTCAGCAACTGCAGTGTTAAATCTCCCCCCATTTAAGATCTTCCTCACTTTAACATTCAGATCAACTGATCCCCACTGAAACCTTAAATGGGGGTTTCGATGCAGTATCATAATATCATTCACAGATAGCATCAGGTTCTGCGCCAAGCAATATTTAATTTTGTGTAAAAGTACGCTTGTGTTGACTGCTGTGTGTATCATGAGCATGTAGGGGCACAAAGCTGCATTTCTATTTTAGTCTGGTAAAACAGTGCAAAGCCAATCACAGTTGCCATGTGATCTAAGTCATAAACTGTCTCTGCCTGCTTGGATGCTGGGATTGTGGGTTCAAATCCCACTCAATGCATGGATGTCTGTGTGTGTGTTCATTCGGTGTGTTGGTAGCGGCCTTGCGATGGGCTGACCTCTGTCCAAGAAGTCCTACTGTGTACAGGATTAAGAAACTGAAAAAGCGGCCAAGGTCCAACAAAAGGTCTGTAGAACCATCAGACAGATAGATAGATAGACAGACAGACAGACAAGATAGATACATAACAGTGAAAAACTAATAAATAATTATAACACAAATGACACAAATTAACGAAGGAAAAAGATCGTTTGGACCACAACAATTTATTTCAAAAACCTATTTCTGGTTTCAACCACAATTTATTTTAAAAACCTATTTCATCATGCCAGAGCAGAACAAAACTACAAGAATTCATTAAAATACAGCAAAATCCCTGTTGTAAGGTATGCTTTTGGAACTTCAGTTACATTCCCAGGACAAATGAATGCCACATACTTTAAACTCGCCAGCCATTGGATGTTCCACTTTCTCAAAGCCAGACTTGTCCAATCTCCTCTGGATTTCTGTCAGCCTCTGAATATCTTCAGCCTCTCTAACAGCCTGATTGACATGGTTAAGGATTTCTCTGCTGCGCTCCACAGCACGCAACACGCTTACTAGCTCCTCTGTGTCCTCCTCTGTATATTTTGCTAGGTTCTCAAACAACAGAGGGTATTTGGTAAGTCTAGAAAAGGAAGAAATTGCAATACATCAAGTAAACAACACTCCACATAAATAGGTCATAAATATTATCCACATCAAAACCTGATTTGGGCAGGAAAACTTTCATTTCCTCATGAAACATGGCTTCAAAGTGATGAAGTATATTATATTCAAAGAAGTCAAGAAGACAGACTAATACAGATGGCATAATTAAAATAAATTTTATCACATGGCTGTAAAGCAATAATAAAATTATGCTTAAGTAATACTGTATCAAAATCAACATTTATAGTACAGAAATTTGCATCTTAAACTCAAAGGCATCTCAGAATCTTGTATTTAAACCTATGATTTACACCTCTGTACAACTTATGCACCCATTAAATATAGTACTCATACCCTTTATAAAATGGGGCATGTGGTCGCATAGTTGCTTGAGGCACTATGCTACAAGTCAGAAGGCTGCGGGTTCAAGTCTTGTTGAAGTGAACATTTTCAAATTACCTATTCCTTCCAGCTACACAATTGCCCTGGGCTGACTCAGTCTCTAACAGAAATGAGTACCAGGAATCTTGCTGGGGATAAAGGGCAGCCGGCAAGTAAGGTTGACAACCTCACTGCCATCTGTGAGCCGCATATCTAGAAAATGTGGGAGCCTCGACGTCTCACAACACTATGGGCCCTCACGGCCTGTTACCTTTTTACCCTTCATAAAATTTTGACTGATACACATTAAGCACTGCGTAGGAGCTGAGGTTCTCACAGTGGTGGTTATGAAGAGTTCTGTCTTCTGGGATATAGCGCCTTGTTGGAACTGAGGTTCTCACAGCGGTAGTTATGAAGAGTGCTATCTTCTGGGATATAGCGCCGGGTAGGAACTGAGGTTCTCACAGCGGTAGTTACGAAGAGTGCTATCTTCTGGGATATAGCGCCGGGTAGGAACTGAGGTTCTCACAGCAGTGGTTATGAAGAATTCTATCTTCTGGGAGATGATGCCAACTAGTCTGCTGAAATTAAACTGACATTTTGGAGGAACAGGTGTCTTGCTTGCCTAAGTTCTTAGAACCTGAACATGGAGGCAAAATGTTTCTTTGTAACATCATTTGAATTTCAACAGGCTAAACATTATGCCCCAGAAGACAGACCTCTTCAAATTCAGCACCATGCTTATGCTTCAATCATGTTTTCAGTGGTAATTATGTGCCAGTTGAAATATGATCAAGAAGAAACTTCAGCTCAATCTAGGAATCATGTTGTGAAGTCCAGGAGTGCAAGTGTCCGTACTGTAGCCACATCACAATGAACTGCACTGCCTCAAGCTGATACATATGCAACTAAATTCTGAAAAGTACATCATTCCCATACTTTAAAGTGACCAGGGTGTGAAGCTGACCACTCATCTACATCTAGTGTTGAGGTCAAGAATGGTGGAGCTAAACCTCCACTCCCCCATATGCCTTAATGGCAAAGGGACAACTTTAGTTTTTTATCATTCCCATATTTTATGCACCATAACTCTCGAACATGATCTTTTGGAGTAAGAAGGTTTGAGAAATGTGTTATCAAAAATGGTATGGATAGCACAGACTTCGTGAGATCATGACTGGGCTCCCCTGTATAAGGCCACAAACATTTTGACAACAGAGAAAGACATGGACAATGAACAAAATGGAATAATAATTTGGAAAGTGACTGGCTTTCACAGTTGGCATTCCCTTACCAACCAAGATGACAATGATGCCATTTAGGATGACCAAATCATGACGGAGAGACCAACACCATCATGCAATTCACCTGAACATGTTCTAATGACCTGTCCCATCATCATCATCATCATCATCAAGGAAGCCTGAAGCCACTTAAAATATCTGGGATATGGCAACGGAGGTTTCACTGCAATGAAGATATGAAATATGATCTTCTGGGTTGTGGCACCATGCAGACTGGTGGGTGGTTACAAACATCTGGCAGCAACATTCAGTGTCCATCTTCAGGGTAGAACAAAAGGTGAAAGCAACATGTACCACAATGTGCTGCTGGTAACCACTACTGAACTACATGACACCATGATCTGGAAGGCTATCAACACAGACACTTTAGTGTTTAAAGATAGTAATCTTTGTCATCACCACTGTGATAACCTCAAACCCAGGCACTTATGAAACACCGAACCATGGCCTGATCTATGAGACACCCAGCTTCAAACATCTGGATGTGAGACAGATGCACAATAACTAATGGGGCGCACACAGTGTTTGTGCAAACACAAACCTCTGCATGGCAGTTGGTATTATGTCTTTCAGCTGCAGCCTCCGGCACAAGGAATTGCCCTCAGCGTCCGTCAGGAAACCGTTCAGCTTTGCATCCTTCCGCCGCCGTTCCCTGAGTAATTCCAGAGCTATTTGTTGTCGCGCACAAAATGTTGCTGCTGCTCGCTGGAAGTTTTCACCCGCAGGACCATCAAACTGGAAGATTATAGTTAATGGTACATTTGACTGTACTGGAAAATCTGGGTAGTCATGAGCCAGGCTCCCAGAAAGCAGCTTATATACAAATCTATCAAAGGACTAAGTTCTCTGAATGGGCCTTAATGTATGCAAAACCAATTTGTAAGTAAAATGTCTGTAGTTCAAAAACATTATTTCCCCAAACAATTCACAAACACATTTTCTACAAACAGTTACATACAATGATATATCAATTAATCCTTTTGTGGGAAGAGTAATACAAAACTGAGTTACTCTAAATGGGGATTATGAAAAATGCACCAAGAAACTGTTCTCATTCTTGTAAGATGTGCTATACATAATAATGAAAAAGCAACTGAAGAAAATGTGTCTAAACAAGTAAATGAAGTTACATAACCAATTATATCAATTAATTTCTATAAAAATAAATAACCTATGACATATATGCAGAAAGAACCGTGTCCTGGTGCTTCCCTGGTATGCTCTGACTTCACTATAGCCCAGCATCGTGCATACAATTAATTCTTACTTTAGCATGCTCCTAGAGTTTGAATTAAATCAGTTGTAGGGACACAAAGTACATTCTAATTGAATATGTGCATGTAAGCTTACCATAGAAAGAAGCATATCAGCTATATCTCCCACCAAGGGGCTGTCACGCCGTTTGGTTTTCATCACACTGTTGAACTGGCTATGGATGTCCAGCATCTCATCCAGATTTGAAAACAGGAGCTGAATGTGGTCAGGAGGAAGAATCTGGGTGTCCAGCATCGGCCGGTAGAAAACTCGGTCTAGCACTTTCAGGTTACGAACATGTGAACGTTCTGTGTGGAACAGCTCTGTAATTTTGAACAAAGCGGAATGAGAGTATCAGAAGAGCACTCTCATCTAAAGTAGAAACATGTTCCAAATATGAAACAATGCCATCTCACATACCTTGTGTATTGCATACCACTGTGGTGCCGTAAAAGCTATTGCCTTATAAATTACATAATTACCACGGAAAGAGGAAGCAGTGAACACACACACACACATATCATGCACTGTGACATACTATTATGGTCAATCAGCAATCACACCACACACAGAAAATAGAACTACAAATTACAGATATGAAATGATGTGGCAAAAATGTTGCCACACACGGGCCAAATAATAACCACAAATGTTCTGTGAAATGGGATGCTATACATCAGTTTACCCTCCCTGCTTATTGGCCAAATGCACGCAGCAAGATCCAAGTCAATACCCACTAGAATTTCAAACAATTTTTATAGTCCAGGTGAGAGTAAATATTTCTAAACATTTCTGATCCCACTTAATCACTAATGGTAACACAAAAATGTTTATGTTCTTGGATTCTGTGTGATAACATTATCATAAAATCTATGGGAAAACAACAGCTATGCATGTGCAACATTTTCTGTCTGTATAAAACAAGCTGTCAAAACAACCTAACCTCAATAACCTGAAAACTTCTGGAAAGGCAACTTCACCATTGTGTCTATATAAAATCCAGCAGAAGCAGCTCAAATGCATTTAAAGATACTGAACTAGCCAGAGAATTCTTTTTTATTGTGAAAAATAACTGAAAATAAAAAGAAAAGCCTAGGCAATGCCCATTCAGCCCTCTGCAGCATAATCTTATAAACATCCTATTCTATTACAGCGGTCTCCTCCTGATTCTTAATATATACCTTAACTTAAATATTATAACATGCTATTATTGTTTTGTACATTTACTTCCTTTTCTTTTCTTACATAGTGACTTTTATATTAATATAGGAATTTCATTCATGAAATAACAGACACCTTGCACAAATCTTTTATCTTCTAACATTAAGAGCTCTGTTAATTAACTTTAGGTATTCTTTTTGCTGTTCTTAGACAGAATGTTCATCATTGTTGCCCTCTGGTCCTTGTACAGTTTACAGTTCTGGAAGATATGTACCCCGATTTGCAGCCCATTACCACATTCGCATTCTGCTGTGGACACAATGTTCAATTTATGAGGGCAAATTGAAAATTGTATTTTTCCAGCCACAATAATACACATACAGGGAAATCAAAATACAGGCAGTGTTCTATGTACCTTTGACTATTTTTCCACACAGTCACCACCCCAGTTCAGGCATTTGTCCCATCGCACCACTAGTTTGGAGATGCCACTGTTGTAGAATTCGGCCGGTTGAGTGCAGAGCGACCACCGGACACCAGTTTTCGCGTCATTGTCGGAAATGAACCTCTGGCCTGCAAGGAACTTCTTCAGTGGGCCGTACATGTGGTAATCACTGGCGACAAGGTCTGGACTATATGGTGCATGCTCCATAACCTTCCATCCAAATGACTGCAGTCGGACAGCGGGCCTGTTTACCACGAGGCCTGGCATTGTCATGGAGGAGAACTACATCGCTCACGAGAATCCACGGGCGCTTTTTCCTGATGGCAGCCCGCAGAGTGCAAGTGTGCCACAATAGCTGTCCGCGTTGATGGTGGCACCTCATGGCATGGTCGTGGGCGATTCCTAGAAGACCGTGACCATCAACTTCCCAACAGATCATCATCATCATCACTGGCAAGACAGTCCTTTGTGAGCCCTGGCCTTCCTCAGGACTGCTCGCCATTCTTCTCTATTCAATGCTACATTCCTCCAGTTCCTTACACCCAAAATTCTTATGTCCTGCCACACACATCCTTCCCATCTTAACGTTGGTCTTCCCACTCTCCTATTTCCTTCTGGTTTAGTATTAACCATTTTCTTGATGGTTCTCTTCTCGCTAGCACGTATTATGTGTCCAACCCATTCAAGCCTTTTCACCCTGACAGATGGCATTCTGCGGAATTTCTCCATGACAGGAGAACCGGGATGTTTCCACACCATGCTCTGCTGCTTGGGTTCTAGAGTGAAATGCAATACCCACGTTTCATCTCCGGTAACAATGAGATCCTGGAACATTTCACCCTCCTTGGAGTAACACTGAAAATGCTGCAGTGACATCATCATTCTCTTGGCCTTGTTCACATCACCCAACAGCTTAGGCACCCACCAACTTGAAACCTTGCGATACCCCAAGGAATCGTGAACGATATCGTAAACACTGCCATACAAAATGCCAAGGTCGGTCTACTGAAGAAGTTCCTGGCAGGCCAGATTCATTTCCAACGACGCGAAAACCACTGTCAGGCGGTGGTTCCACTCTCAACCGGCTGAATTCTACAAAAGCTGCATCTCCAAACTATTGGTGCGATGGGACATATGCCTGAACCAGGATGCTGACTATATGGAAAAATAGTCAACGGTACTTAGAACACTGACTATATTTTGATTTCCCTGTATGTGTATTATTGTGGCTGAAAAAGAAATTGGGGCAAAGACTTTTCTATTTGCCTTTGTATTTAAGCTTGGTTTAAGACTGGAGTGGCCTGCTCTCACATGGTTCACTTGACACAAAGGCACAACAGTTCATTCTTTTGGAACCGCGGAGATGAGCCATTCCTGTAGTGCCTTTCCAAGCAGCTTTCTCCTATATCACGTTTGGTGTTTTGACAAAAACTGTGAAGCTCCTCTTTTCCTTTCTTTTTCCACTGGGGTTTAAGATCTGTTACTGTTAATAATAACTATCTTTACCTTCTTTGATTGTTGCTTTGCCTCCAAGTCGGCCCTCTCATTATCTTTAGCTCCGCAGTGTCCCGGGGTGAAGTACTGGATTTGTTTCCTCGTGATTCCAGTCTCTCTATTTTATCTTTAAGCATTTGTGTAATGTGCGTTACGTTGCTCATTGTAGAGGATTTGCTATGCCTTTTAATAAGCTTGCCGAGTCCGAGAAAATCATGAAGTTTTGCTCCGAGTCTATTCTTTCAATAATTTCTAATGTTTCGCCAATTGCTAGTGTTTCCACCATGAATGTGGATGCTATCATAGATATCCTGAATTTCCTGCTACAACCGCGGTTGTCATGGTGATGGACGTAAGATAACACGTCACAATATCTACTGATGCGAATCCTACGAATGGTTTGTCCTCCATTTTTGAGCCATCCATGGAGAAACATTTGCTGGTTTTCATTCTTTCTTGGAAAATCTTTTTGAATTCCTCGTTGTGATCTTCTGCTTCCTTTATTTGTCTTCCCTCATTGAAAGATGGCCTCGTAGAAGAGGCTTCCGTATGTGTAGTTGAAGGCCGGGGGCAGTTCCCTGATTGGATTGAATGACCGAGAGGGGTTCCCTTTTTGTAATATTAGCTGATCACTGGTTGTACATTTTCTCCTTTGCCTGGGTTATCAACTAGCGCTGATAATTCTTCCAGCAGCTGGACCAGAGTAATAGAATATATTAACTGCTGCTGCTACCTACAGGTTCACTATGAACCCTTTCAACAAAGGTGGAACAGAAATACCCATTCAAGCACACTTCACACTATCATTCAATGCTGGCACATTCTGCTCCTGTTTGTAACTATTACCATCTCTGACAACTCTTAACAAACTCGGTGATGAAACTGTCATGTGATTTAGTGGTTTTAGATGGGGTTTGGACTGGTAATCTGATTTAACAGGCTTGTAACAACTTGTAACTACGATTATAACCATTGTACTAATTCACACACACTACAGTTCACTAGAGCCTGTGTGTCCTCATTAACCATTGCTCAGTAGTGGCCTTCACAGTGAGCATTTCCCTTTCTCTGAGTTCCGTGCCCTGAGTTACCAGCTTCAACCAGCAGTTGCCTAACTCACTCACTAACTCACCAACCAATTCAAATGCCTCACTTCCTAACTGTTCTGCTCCTCTGCTGCTGCGGAAACATGCTTCTTTATAATAATATCTGCTTAGAATCCAAAATCTGCTAGTGGTTCAGTCTCACATACCATTGATGACTTCCTGTCTCTTTAGTTCTCTCGCAGACAACTGCTTAAGAACTTCTTCATCTACCCCTTTTGACCAATCTACAGGATCTGGTTCTGCTTCTAGGTCACTGTCCCATTCAGCAGCACTGTTAGTGGGAGTCGGCGTTACAGTGACACCTTCTTGCGCCCGTGCTGCTGTCACAATCTCCAAGGAGTTGCTGGGGCTATCCAGGCTCCTGGAACAGAGTTTAATTTTGTGGTTAATCTACTAAGACTGATATTAACTCAGACAACATGGCATCACACTAGATAACAGTGAACTGAAAACAAGGTGGAAGTGGCCACAGCCTAACTTAAGGCACTACGTTTGCATTCACCTGGCAGGACTGACAGAAACCATACAAACTTTAGTGAGGATAACATTTTTGGCAGCAAGTGCTTACAAAACCTATAAAGCCAAAGAACAAAATACAATGTTGCGTATTTCTTGATGATGCCTGCCAGGCTTACTGTCCAATACTGATTATGAAGGCAGTATATTACTCCGAAACATCACCAAACTTCCACCGACTACACTGTCACATCCATAAAAACTTTTTAAGGTTACCACCAAATATATGGAAGTACTTACAACAGTGCCTATTATGATTACAGTTTTCTGTTCCACTGGGTCAATCACATGCCTGCAGGTTGCAATCCCATTGCATCGTCAACTAATGTCATCAATTAAAGTAGATGCTCCATCGAAACATCTAAACAATATCTCTAAGTTGTTTTACAGCTCACACTTAAGTGATACAGTTATGTTTTGTCATCAACAGAGGCTTACTTCACGCTCCTTCGCTCACCGAAGATTGCATTTTATTTATCCACGTGCACCAAACATAATCTAGAAGTAAAGGTACCACTGCAGCAGTGACATTCTTTTGGTAGATGCTGCACAATCCAACAAACTGCGGCCAAAACGAATTAATAAAAAAAGGAAAGAACCACAGGAGGCAGGTTTATACCTAAGAATCTGTCACCTCTGTTTCAGAATTTTGTGCGCTAATTTGGATGATTCATCTTCAAGTTGGAACTTTGAACTTACCTTGTTGATAGACTGGAATTTGATGAACTTCCTGAGTTTGTATTGTATGAAAGACCTTGGGTATCCAAATCCACATCACTGGGGGAAAAAAAGAACAAAAATTACACACGCAAAATACGAACTTCACGTCAAAATTACATTGTTTTTCTTCAATGAAGAGTATTTAACATGATTAATTCGTTTCAGTAATACATCATGTTCAAGTTCTCATTCACATCACAGGAGGGCACATGGAATAGTTAGTGGTATGCTCATTAACCCTTTAAAAACCAATTTCTTCTAAATATTATTAAAACAGGAAGTCGGTACCTCACAGGAAACACACTACGTCTCCGCCACAAAGCCCGACCGGTTAATGCTGTTTGGGGAAATAGTCGCTGTCTATTGTAAGAATTATACAGAACACACAAATACACTCCCAAATAATATACGTATATAAGAATTCTGTTCGTACCTCACAGGAAACACATTATGTCTCCGCTACAAAGCCAACTGGTTAATGCTGTTTGGGGAAACAGTCGGTGTTTATTGTTAAAACCATACGGAACACACAGATACACTTCCAAATAATATATAAGAATTCAGTCCGTACCTCACGGGAAACACATTGCGTCTCTCCTACAAAGCCCAACCGGTTAATGCTGTTTAGGGAGTAGCTGTTTATTGTGAGAACCATACAGAACACACAAATACGCTGTGTAAGCAGAATACAGAGTATTAAGTTATATTATAAGCATGTGATACATATAGAACCACTATGCTTTGAAGTGTTAATAAATAAAATCCTGCCAAATTTACATAGAAGTCATTGAACAACCCTTCACTGAAACCCCTTCATTTTCAATATTCCATATTTTAAGTCCTTACCTCAGTCAGTGGACTGGCTCATATCCACAGCGAGTTCTGTTGAGAATGGCGAGGTCTAACGCACGGGCAGTCTTAGTAACTACTTCTGGGAGAAAGGAGCAGTTTTAATATGATGCATATAATCTGGGGTCGACAACCCTCTTTCACCGCTGATTTGTCCAACAAGGACTATATTAAACACGTGAAAATGAGTGGAACAACTGCTTGTTAATCGTCGTTAAGTTCTACTAACACTGCTTGCCAACCGCATGCGCAGCTTGCATGATGACTAACTTCTAACACCATTTCCGTTTATATTTTACTGTAACGCTTAACTATCTGATGATACACTATAATATCAGAAACTTCGTTCACAGAGAAATAACTTTACATGATCTGATTGTTTATTTTCTCTGACTTCCAGGCGGCTTTCCCGCACCCTTGTTAGGCGCATACAAAGCAAATACACGAACGAATCCGATCTGTCGCGATATTGCGTCAAAGAGCTGGGACCTAGGCGATATTATGACGTCATGCTCACAGAATAACCAGCCATTGCAGTACTCAATAGACTCAATAGACGTCATTCCTACTTTATGGACGCATGCAGCAGACTAAAAAATGACAGCAAAGTACGTATCTTTCTCTGCTGACAGCCACAGGCCTCCCTGACACTGCCATCACTCGCAGCTGACACCAACACAATCACACACTTCTCCAGGACTTGGAAAAGTTGCAATAAAACTGATAAAGTGTCAGTTTATCGTAACAAACGGAGTTCAACTTTCTGTGTACGGCCATCAGTTACCATACGTACCACCGGGTTTTAACGTTAAAAGATCTCCAACAATCTGCCCGCGCATTGTATTTGTGTTTCGTGCCATCTTCACAATAAACAACGAATATTTCCCACATCAACCGACTGGCCTTTGTTAGGGATAGTAGATGTTTCCTGTGGGATGAGAACTGAATTTCTAAGCATCAAACGATTGACTTTCTTGACTGGTTCACTCTTCGACCCTGACGATGGAAACGATATGTTCCTCCGAAACGACGGCTGGAAAACACCGGTATATACGGCGTTATGTCCCAAAAGACAGATGTCTTCACTGTGGAGCAGTTGATGGAACTAGAATTTGCAGTGGAAAGCGATGTACCAAGAGAAACCCCACCCCAGTGCCACTCCGCCCATAGAAAGTCCCAACACTGCCTGAGATGGGATCGAACCCGGGCACTCGAGATGGGAAGCCGGTGAGTAACCGCCGGTGAAGGACCGCGCCATAAGTGAAGCGGTTAGTCGCTGGCTTTCCACCGCGGCGGCCCGGGTTCGATCCCGGGGTCTGGTCAAGTAGGATTTGTGGTGGACAAAGTGGCGCTGGGACGTGTTTTCTCAGAGTACTTCGGTTTCCCCTGACAATCTTCATGCCACCAAATTCTCCATCATCATAATCACCCGCGGCAGGTACAATAGGCCAATCAGTGGCCGCCGTGCCGAGGGGACCCAGTTGGACTGCACCTTCGACTAAGCGAATTAGAAAGAAAATCGCCGGTGCTACTGCACGGCCCACAGAAATGTCAACCAGACGGCAGTTCCAGCTCTGCACAGGCCTATACAGTGACGTAAGCCAGACGAGACACCGAACATTTGAGACACTGAACAGAAGCGGCCTCTCATCCACCGAGACCGACGCTGCTAAGGCAAGACGTCACCAGAACGACCTATACGACTTGAACTGCGTTGCTTCCCTTTGAAGGTATCAATGAACGCGTATAAAGTGAACCTGCTGCGTACAAAGGGCCGGGGTTGCCCAACGCGGTTACGTGACATGTGCCTTGGGGGAAATTGGGGGTTAGGGGAACCGTGGTCTACGATAACGTTAACAGAAGCCGGAGCTGCCTGTTCCTTCGCTTCAAACACATCAACAGTCTTGGTCTGGAGCCATGGCATTTGTTCCGGATGTGAGCCTATTGCTGGGAAAACCATGCACACATTACAAACCGCGGATTGGCAAAACCAGACAGACACTGCGATGTGCGTATAAGCCAGGCTGCCACGACTGCCACAGTAAAATAAGTTCATGCGTCCCGCGGGACTCGAAACCAAGAAACACTGTGCTGGCGAGACCCATCAACAATTTACTCGTCGCCGTCGTCACTACCTAAAATCCGCGACTGGCTAGACCGCGGATGGTAGCGGAATTTCTTAACATCTGAGGTTATCACAACGGTACGCATTCGGCATTCTGCGAAGTGACGCCCGTGTAGTCTGGTGGACGCCTACATTCGTTTAGGAGGAACGTACTACCTCCATCATAAGGACCGAAGTTGAAACAACCAAGCACACCCTGACGATGGTGGCAATACGATTCACCGAAACGTCGGAAAACTACCGGATTACACGACGTCACATTCGCGATGCCAGTACTGCCCGTAGTCACCGCCGTGAGACATGCTCTCCTCTCCGATGTGGCCACGCGTACGCTGGCAGAACGCTATCGACATTTTGGCGAAGGATGTCACCTCCTTTTTCAGGATAAGTAAGAAAACGAAATGCACGCAGGGCACTGCTTGCTGCTAGCTTGGCTTACTTTTCGATGAGGGCGAAACGACGGTAAAATTATGCCGGACTACACGGCGTGAGATCCCGGAGAACCGTACTTTCCAGTGTCAGCACTGTGAGAGGCCCTCAAACCCACACCTTCCGCAGCCGATGTTCTTACCGAACAAATTCAATTCATTCACCAATGGTTATATCGGCCTCTGTAAGTCTGTGGCAGGTATTTCAGTTACGTAATCCTACACACGGCCGGTAGGCCTCCTTACACGGAGTCAACCCGTCTCAAGGCCGTTACCGACAAAAATTAAAGAACAAAAGGCCACAGACACATACGCCTCGAGTGGGATGCGAACCCACACCCCCACAGTACGAGCGGGTAAAGACAAATTCAATGCCGCGTTTAAACAACCCTGCAAACACTGCCGCCCCCGGCGAGTTATCGATCTGCACTCCGCAATAATTGGGTATGATTACCCTGTTCATTGCGGAAATATGAGGCTTGCTTTTCCGCAACTCACTGGCTCACCTACATCGGACTTCAACCAATTAGCTCAATAAGTTCCAGTTCAGTACGTCAGAACACATGCACCAGACACAATACAGCCGACCTGCTGGGAAGGAGCCCGACTCACTACTGTAAAAGGCACATGGCATTTAGGAGCAAGTGGACTTTCAGACTGTGTTAAGGGCAGCTGGGGAGATCACAGTTGAGTACATACTGTAAAAGGCACGTGAGATTTAGGAGCAAGAGGACTTTCAGACTGTACTGAGGGCAGCTGGAGAGATCACAGTTGAGTACATACTGTAAAAGACACGTGGGATTTAGGAGCAAAAGGACTTTCAGACTGTGTTGAGGGCAGCTGGAGAGATCACAGTTGAGTACATACTATAAAAGGCACGTGGGATTTAGGAGCAAATGGACTTTCACACTGTGTTGAGGGCAACTGGAGAGATCACAGCTAAGTACATACTATAAAAGGCACATGGGATTTAGGAGCAACAGGACTTTCAGACTGTGTCGAGGGCAGCTGGGGAGATCACAGCTGAGTACATACTGTTAAAGGCACATGGGATTTAGGAGAAAGTGGACTTTAAGACTCTGTTGAGGGAAGCTGGAGAGACTGAAACCACACAAGAAAATATCAAAGACTGGCTTCAGCTGAGTGAAGGAGACCCTGGATTTCAGCTTCTGACAGAGGAAGAAGTTGCTGCAGTGATTTTTCTTTTTATCACCAACTATGTTATTTTCGTCTTTTAGGGCAATCTTTTGTTTCATTAATCCGTATTATCTTTGCGAGTGTTTATTGTGCTTCTAACAAATCGTATTTTGAAGACTGGCGTTTCAAACCTCACAGGACACTTGCATGCAATACAGGTGAAGCATTTCCTCTAAAGTGTTCGTCGTCTTTGGAGGAGGCCGGAACATGCAGAGGCTCCACCTAACGGAATTCAATCCTACCTCCACTCAAGTGAACTGAATGACGTCATCTGGTCCCAGTTATGCACATCAAGCTGCAACTGCATACATGTAAAATATTAACCCTCTGAAGCCTGAAGAAGAGAGAAGACAGACTGGCGGGGAGACGCTATGGGGGAACAGAAAATATTCTTGCTCTAAAGATTTCCAAGCAGTGTAGGCAGGTCCCTCTGGTAAACATCTGCCGTTGAGAGGGTAAAGCGTTGGTAAATGGAGAATGGGTAAGTTGACTTTGCTATTATCAGAATTATGACGTTAATGTTGGGAGGGCTGCATTAAGGTAACATTTTCATTCAATAATGGAAAGGCAGGGTCAACGGGGATAGTTCAGTCGGTATAGGAACTGAAGAGCAAGCTTCAAGAAACACTCGCAACCTAGTTTGCGACAAGACGGTACTTGTTTGGCAACGGGCACACTCTGAATTTCAGTCACAAACGTTACCAGTTATTGCGTTGGTACCACTAACATAAAGATAATAAAATATAATATGTGAGCACAGGGTAAGAACTGTGGAACTGATGACACATCTGTGCAAAGAAATTCATTAAAAAATACAACTATAATCAGCATACTAACTTTCGAGTTAACGGTTCAAAGCAAAAGTAAATTTAATTTACTTATGCACGATTTGGAGCGAGGTAGGCAGGTCATGTAGCACGAATGAAGGAGACGAGGAATGCGTATAGGATATTGGTGGCAAAGCCAGAAGGAAAGAGACAACTGGAGAGACCAAGGCGTAGGTGGGTGGACAATATTAGAATGGATCTTAGAGAGATAGGATGTAACGTTCCCACCTCATGACTCGTAGTACGCGGGTTCAAATACCCGGCGAAGGTCGTCGAATTTTTAAGAGCGGAAAAATTCAGGGAACAAGTCCTCCGGGAGGGACTTTAAGCCGTGGGTCCCGTGTCGTAGCTTTACGGCACGTAAAAGAACCTCATATCTCCAAAGGAGGTCACTGAGCCAAATTACGGACGTTTCCCGCCCAACAGCAGTCTCTAATACCTCTGGTAGATGGGGGAAGCATTATAGATACCTCTCAGCCAGTAGAGCCGGTCTCGCTGGCTGGGCGGGACTGATGGTAAGCACCAGTACCGGCAGGATATAGAGACTGGTAGAAATCATAGAGGGAAGCACAATGAACCAATACAGGTCTAAGTGCATGGGGAAACCCACCCTCTCCAATAACTAACTAACTAGAGAGATAGGATGGGATGGTGTGGATTGGGTAGATCTGGCTCAGGATAGGGACCAGTGGAGGGATCTTGTGAACATGGTAAGGATCTTTCGGGTTCCATAAAATGCTGGGAAAATCTTGGGTAGCTGCAGAATTGGCGGCTCCTCCAGAAGGGCTCAGCTCCATGAGTACGTAAGTAGGTAAGTAATGCAGGATTTGGAGTACTCACATCAGTGATTACGCAGAGTTCACTTATTTATCTCGAAATCAGTAGGAGCTACGGGAAAAATCTGTACTGAACAGTGTTTCGCTTTTCTCTACAACTTTTGTTCCGAACACACGGGATGTGCAGAGAAACGCCTCCATTTTAAACAAAAACTTGGACGTGCACACACATTTTGGTATAACTCTCCTATACCACATTTCATGGAAATCCTTGCAACTGCTCTCGAGTTTACACCCACCCACGTCTCTACAGCCCTTCTGGACCTTGGTCGCGTTTTCAGTTTCTCAATCCATACACAGTCGGTAGGACTCCTTGGACGCAGGAATAAACACACAGACATCCATGCTTCAAGTAGGATTCGAAACCACGATCCCAGTATTCGAGCGACCGAAGACGGTTCATGCCTGAGACCGCGCGGCCGGCCAATTTGATCGGCAGTTGTTATATCTAGGGCACATAAATACGGGGAAGCTATTAGGGCCATTTTGCACAACTTCACTGCGCAGGCGTCACCCTATAAATAACCATGGCACTTTAATTACTAATGATGTATCAAAGGGAAGTGTTCCAGGGCTAAACGCCTCGAAGTTAATAGCATTATCTCGTGGGTACACAGACAGGAAGGGGTTCTTAACCAACTCACGAGATGCAACGCTCCACCCTTCATGGTTTCCGCTTTCAAACGGTATTACGCTGCGGTGAATAAACTTATTTTGGGTAGCAAGTTATGAAGCAATATACAGCCCATACAAAACATGGACTAGAATGCGTGTGAATGGAGATAAAAATAGCAACACAATATGCACGGTTAAAGTTGTGAACGGAATAAGGTGGCACAAAACACTGAAAAGTTCAGAATGAAATGAAGCATTCGAGTGCAAAATGTGGACAAGCTGTAACTGAAATTAAAACCAGCAGCGCAGAATATAGACAAGCTGTGACTGAAATTAGGAACAATGGCGCGAAATATGGACAGGCTGTGAATGAAATTAAGTACGATGGCTCAAAATATGGACAAGCTGTGAATGAAATTAAGAATGGCGAAAAATATGGACAAGCTGTGAATGAAATTAAGAATGGCGCAAAATATGGACAAGCTGTGAATGAAATTAAGAATGGCGCAAAATATGGACAAGCTGTGAATGAAATTAAGATCAGCAACGCAAAATATGGCCAAGGTGTGAACGAAATTAAAACCAGCAGCGCAAAATATGGGCAAGTATTGAATGAAGTTAAATAAATCAGCACAGAATGCGGAAATAATTCATGGACAACATTTGAGAATGGAAGAAACGTACTGACACAAAACATGCGCTAAAACGTTATTACGTCACACAGCAGCGCAGAATGTGAACGCGAAATGTATGAAGTAAAATATCTGAGCAGCACACGAACAAAAGTGTTCCACAAGTCAAACACAGTAGAGCCCATCGCTTTAACAGTCCGACTTCGTTGGATGGATCGGATATTGCACGAATCACACACAATGAACGCCTCGCTAGTAACAAATTATCAATCCTTGCCTCGTTATTTACCACCGCGCCGATTTAAACACGAACGTTATTTTGGAACTTGACGTGGTAGGGAAGATAATACTAAAATGAACCGTTGCGGAACTGGGCGTAAAATTTTGCACTGGATTCATCTGGTTAAAGTCAGGGGTCAATGGTGGACTTTCGCCAAAACAGTAAACTGGGAATTCCGGAAGTCGCGACTTCAGCGACCAGCAGTCTCTCAAGTAGGGCCGCGTTCCAGTAACTCTGAAGCTGGTGCAGCGTAGGACATTGTTCAGAACACGACAATTCTTACACATGACACGCCCCTTGGACTCAGGAAACTGCGACTACTGGGTTCGTATCTAGGATATTCCGAGGCCGTCGCAACATTACTGGACAGAAAGAACACAAATACATTTTGTGGGAGGAATGCATAGCTTTACAGCTAATGACACGCCCTGGCCGGGAGCAGAAAGAGCTGGAGAGGGAAGAGTGGGGGGGGGGGACCGTGCATATGAAGTACCGGCACACAGACTTCATCAACGTTTTGAAACTCTGAAGTTTGGGTCTGAGACTTATGAAACGACCGACGGTCAGTCGGCCAATCTGTCTGGGAATAAGGTAAAAATCTTGGGCTTTAGACCAGTTTTTATTACTGTCAGAGGGATGAGGGTTTGATGTGGGGCGCTCTCCCTGACAGGAAGGGTCTGTCGTTTACGAATGCTGCTGGCCCTCTCCAGTGTAGTCATTCCCGGGACCGAGTCCCTTGGTACTCGCGACCATATTTTACTGTCTCAGATTCGAGACTTCCCTCTTCGTCGCCTCTACGACTCGATGCGTTACAGTGGAGGTATTCGACCCCGCCTCCACACGCTGAAGCTAATGGGAAAAGGAAATATATAACAATTCAGTTCGTACCTCATAGGAAGCACATTACGCCTCCGCTACAAAACACAACCGGTTAATGCTGTTTGGGGAAACAGTCGCTGTTTATTGTGAGAACCATACGGAACAGAAAAACACACTTCCATATAATATTGTCACGTGCTGGGTATATGTCACGCGACAAAATAACTTCACGCAGTCTTGGATACAGCGAATTTATTGAACACTCGCTCGTGCACTTGTACAATTCACAATTACTGTCATCGGCAGTATCACAATTACTTCTCTGCTCTCGGCGACTGCTAGACTTCAACTGCACTCGGCGACTTCACGATCCACACTGTGTCACGCCTGATCACACTCTCTCTCACATACTGCTCAGCCGGCTGTTTATACCGCTCCCTGTTTCCTCGTGTTACCAGCGTTGTCCCCTGTTACGTCACAGTGGGAAGTGCCGTTACGTCACCGCGGGGGGAGGGGGGCGGAGTGTTGACTGGCCTGTTACCGTAGCAGCGAGAGCGCTCCGATATTGTTGCGTCACCGTTGGCGGGGGAGGGAGTGTCCTACATAGCGCAATAAGTCACACTGCTCCCTTCTTAAGGTTGTTCGTCCCGAATAGCCTAACGGTACATCCCCGTTCCTTTTCTTTGCAGGCTGTTCTTGCAACGCCTTTTTCTTTTTGTCCGGCTACTCCTCTTGCAGCGACTATTCTACAGGCGTTACATCCTCCGCTCCCTTCTTAGGATTGTTCGTCCCGAGCAATTCCATGGTCCAGCGTTCGTCGATCCGTTTATCACATTCACATAACACTTTCATTCTCCATTCATGCCCGGGAGGCCGGTGTTTCTACATTACCGGTTCCTCCTCTATTCCTTGTTTCCTTTCCCGTTTCCGATGGGGATCGACCCCTCCACAGTGTCCAGTTTTTGATGTTCTGTAATCTGCTGGAAATCTCTACTGCTTGTTGCCCGATATCCAAGCCTACGGTCTTCGTGAAAGTTCGGCTGCCTGTTCTCTCGTTCCCAAGATGCAGCCGCCGTCGTGTGTTCATCCTTCACTCAAATGCTGCCCTCCGGTTCCACCTGAAGTCTCCGCCCTATTAAGGCTCCTCTTGCAACGTTGTTCCTAGTCTGGTTGTTCCCGACGATGTGTCCCTTGCACCGTGCCACTCCTGCACGGCGGGTCATCCTTCAGGGATCGGCGACACATTTCTTCTGGCACCCACCCTGATTTTGGGTCCGTTCTTTCTTGAATGCATATCTCCTATGTCGTGCCACTGCTGCACGGCGGGACACCTTCCTGCAGGCGGCAGCCAACTTCAACCGGGATCCACAATCTCCTCGGATCAGTTTCTTCGGCTCTCCGAGTCTCCCTGCAGCTAGCTTCTTGCACCTATGCCTCCTCTTCCGTCCTCTGACCGATTTCACTATGGCATCTTCGTTGTGGACTTCTCGTTGTTCTGCCGCCTGTGGTTTCCTGTCCAGTGAGGTCGGCTGTTCTTCCTCTAGACGTGGCTCCATCTCCTGGCAGGTCATCGTTTCTTCTTCTTCTAGATGCGCCTCCGTCATTTCTCGGCAGGCCATCGTCTTTATGCCCATTTCGGGTTTGCTTTCGGCATTCGGCTGGTTACACGGTGCAGTTTTCTTAACGATCACGCTCAGTTTCGCCAACGTAAACCATATTTCAGAAAGAGAATTCGAGAGCGCTCTGAAGGTGACGTAAGATGAAGAATGCCGTCTTGTGGGACATGCCATGTAGAGTTAACCGACGTTTCAGAGTAGTGTGTCGCCTTCATCTTCAGGGTAAAAGAAATCAGACACCAGCTCACGCTGGTTCATCGCTCGCGGATTTCTTACATCCTGAAGATTGAGGCGACACGTTCCTCCGAAACGTCGGTTAACACAATATCTACACGGCGCCACATCCCACAAGACGGCATTCTTCATAGTCACCGCCGTGAAAACCTCAAATCTTACACGACGCAAGATTATTGTATCTGAGGATTTGGTCTGCCGTCCAGTATTCTGAGAACACAGGGTTTCGGAAAACTTGAACGGTGAGACTGATGACCTCGAATTATGCCATTTGAGGTTACCACAGCGCTCGAGCGTTACCACGTTGTATAAATAAGTTACGCAGTCGGTGGGAGAAAGCGTGAGCAAACTTGTTTCTGCGCATCCTGTCTATCCTGTGAATATTTAAATAGTTGGTGATGGCGTTCGAAGTCGGCCTCGACGTATCATTCGGTAAGGTAGAGGGGATAGGGGGACTTAGCTATATGACAAACGGTGTATCCAGGTGAATGGGCCTGACACTAGACATTCAGGGACTTATTTTTCCCGTCATATCACGAGGTCAGTGCTATTATCGACCAACAGAAACACAGAGTTCTCTTGACGTCAACGAATTACATTACTCGCGGCCCATGTACCTCAAGTTCCAACAGGAACGTCTACATTACGGAAAACGGGATCTCTCGGGAATACGAACGGACAGGGGAGTGAGTGAAGAGGGGCGTGGAGACGTGAAGAGGGCAAGCGAGAACACTTCGGCTCCTTACGTTCGGCGCGCTCACACAAGAGCGAAGTGAGCAAAACTGTTTCCGTAGGCCGATGTTTTAATTCTGTTTGCTCACTGTTTTATCCTTTAATTATCGATCTTTTCAGTTCGCTGAATATAAAGGGCTCCCTCGGCACACATCCATTGTCCCAGCGCCTTTAAACATTTAAAAAAACTGGCTCTTTCCTTCGTCTGACGGGAAGACACGAGGTAGAAATCGTAATTCAATGGTTCAATCGAATTTAAATTGTTAATTTTTTGTCGAATCGAAAAATGTTTCGAACGAAACTTATTGCGAAGAAAATTGGAAGATGTATTTCACGTCGAATACATTTTTATTTCCGTAAGCTCTGAGGTTTTCGAGATACAGTAAAAGGAATTTCGACCAATCTACCATTCGGCAGGCGGATCGCCAGACATAAGTGAATGAAACTGGACACGCAGGGGCCAGAGACCGAAACAAGTCTCTCGCTATCTTAAATTCGTGGCAAAGACAGAAATACGCAGATACATTAAATGACGGCGAATATAAAGCTTGCTGTCGTATTGGCTATACCGCAGTTTCGGAGAAACCTACTTCTTCCCCCATTACAGCAGAAGAGTAGCAATACCTCATCTAAAAGATAATCACTTCTCTCCTCAAACGTTTGGTCCTGCCATTTTATGGGAAACAACCTCCCATTTGCTCACTCACAGTCCCGCTAATTTTCCTCGTCTTCCTACATCTGTACTCCTTTCCCACCCTGAAAATGGAGGTAGCAGTTTCCTCCGTGTTTCTAGGCCTGGCCTCCAGACTGCGTGAGCAGTGTGACAAGGAGTAGAGGGACAGTGGTTGCATTGTGGGAGGGTGACGCAATGTAACGGAGGTCCCGTTAAAACACATACCCTATAACCCTTATCTCAATGGACTCGACCAAATCTACTGCTAGCGGCCGAGTCTAGGAATAGGGACTCTACCTGCCACAATAGGGACATCGCATTCCACGATACAGTAACCTGCAGAGCGATTTCATGATCACGCCTGGCTGTGTGACGGAGACTACATGCCCAACACTCATGTAGGGTATGTTGCCGCTACATACCGGCGCACAGCCGTATTCTTGTGTCAGGGGAATTTGGAACATAAATTGCAATTGTATCCAGTTCAAATACCCCGTTGCCACCTAACATAATCTGAGGGGCAAGCGATGACGTAGTAGGTTCAGGTACTATGCTACAAGGCGGAAAGTCGCGGGTTCCTATCTTCCAGCCGCACTATGGCCCTGGAGTTGACTCGCCTCTAACAGAAACGAGTGCCAGGAATCTTCCTGCGGTGTAACGGGAGGCTGGCCGTAAGCCTGACAACCTATCATCTAGAAAATGTGGGAGCCTCGACGTCTCACAACTCTCGACGGCCGGTTACAGGGATAGTTTTACCGTTTACCACAATTTGTTATAAGCGGTCCCAAATAGAAAAGCAAAAGAAATCGAAATATGCTAGTTCCTATGGAGAGCTACTACTAACCCTTCCGAGACGTGACGCCAGGCAGTCCAGTAAAGATCTCAGACGTTTCGACGCAAATCAGTGCCTCCATCTTCAGGGTTTAAGAGCGGGATAAGGAATCCTCGCCTTGCATATTCAGTGACAGCGTATCTCTAAAGCTACGACGCGCAACAACAGATAATAGAGATTTTCCGCCCTGATGCTGCATCCAGACCACAAGGAGCTGAACGTGAATTGGAAAGGATTTGGAAGAAGGCGGCTGCGGTCTAAGCGAAGCAGTGGCCCGGCAATTCCGGGAGACTAAGGAAAACATCGGTAGAGAGGGACGGTGTGCTGGCCGAGGGTCGACTCCAGCACCTCTGGATATCTCAGAGGCGTAACCGTCTAAGTCGAAGTCCCAGGCGGGCCACAGAGAAGTTACGAAATGTGTGACCGTATTAACTTCCAGCCGAAATTTCGACCGGATTTATGGTTGCGTGTTTGTAACCGTGTACGTCATAGTCTGCATCTGAAATGTTCACGTGTCAGAAACACATGGCGCCCTCCTGACAGCATCTGACGCACAGACGCAAAGCCAAGCAATGGAGTCGCGAGTCACGCCCACAAAGTCTAGAGCAGCTTCCACGAACCCTGCTCACGAGAATATCAAGTTCCGAACATTCCGAAATTTGTGCATACTGTGGCCGTCACGCTGTGACACCGTACAGCACTTCTCGTGGGTAATTTTATGACGTCAGAAACTAGACGTCAAATGGAGGCGTCAGAGACGAACTCAAAACGACATGGAAGTGGTCGTGATCTATTTCAGACACTATCACATTTGTGGAGACGGGATAGCGCAGTCGGTATAGCGATTGGCTACGGGTTTCACAGTCGCTGATTATTGTGAGAACCACACGGAACACACAAATTCACTTCCAATAATATGTAAGAATTCAGCCCGTACCTCACAGGAAACACATCACGTCTCCGCTACAAAGCCCAACCGGTTAATGCTGTTTGGGGAAACAGTCGCCGTTTATTGTGAGAACCATACGGAACACACAGATACACTTCCAAATTATATATAACAATTCAGTCCGCACCTCACAGGAAACATTACGTCTCCGCTACAAAGCCCAACCGATTAATGCTGTTTAGGGAAATAGCCGCTGTTTATTGTGAGAACCATACGGAACACACAAATACTCTTCATGGGCAGGGCATAAAATTCTTTAATACAGATGGTATACAGGGTTACCACTGTGCTTTGAAGGGTCTGAGACACATCGGGTCTTGGTACTGTTCCCACTATAATGCAGCTGTCAGGGAGCTACGTACGGAAATAGTCGTCAATCCAAGAATCGAAAGAAGTGCGTCGGCGTCAGGGGTCGCGTCTGTGACGTCATTCTGCCCGACGCCTGGCCACAGTCCCAGATTCCTCAGGAATTGGACCCATACACAATATAGATATCAACAGACACATCTGCACCGTTATCCTGAGCTGGGGAAGCCAGTCCTACCACGACTCACGTTCCTCGTGGTATTCCTCAGTTCCTCCAAGGATATTAGGCCATGAGCGGTTCGTTCTACTTGCACTCAAATTCTTTCAATAACCATCCCACAAATCGACCCCATATGGGGACTAGCCTGCGATATTTTTGGTTTATTTCAACGGCGCTTTCAACAGCTGAGAGTACACAGTGTCGGAATTGGGAAGGATCTGGCCTTATCGAGATACTACCACGGCATTTGTCTGGAGAGCCTGTGCATAAACACGGAAAAAATCAGTCAGGAGAAACGGTGCCCCGGCCGAGAGTCTAACCGAGGATCTCCAGAATATCAGCATGAGTGGGAGTCAGTGAACAGGCCAAAAAGTGATATAAAACGTAAAACATGTGATATTCGAATCCGGAAATACACATTAATATTTTTGACATATACTCCAACATTGATACGCTTGTCCCATCGCTTTACCAGCGCGTCGAAACTCGCAGAATAGAAGTCTTTTGGCTATTGTCTCAGCCACTTCCGCGGTTTTAGAATATCCTTGTGAGAATTTCTGGATCCAGTTGTGAACCGGTTTATGTGACACACACTTCCCACCGTAAACAGGAAACATTTCTTTAAGAACATCCTTTGCACATAGTCCTTTTGCCCACAAAAAAAAAAAACCACAGAACTCTGCTATTCGGTAATACACTCAAGGACGGTCGCCATTTTGACTCTTGAAACCAGCCTATGAACATGAGAATGCTCATCTGCAACGTAGACTGTTATGAAGCTGGACTGTGGTGCTACCTAGTGATACACGTAGAAAACCTATTACGTCTATTACAGCTGTTTTACTTCCATCTGTGACCCATTTACTGACAGCGCCACTAGTACCGCAACTTGTTCGGTTACACGGCGCCATGATAACTTCAACATCTCAGATACCTTAATCACTGGCGGGACGACTATCAGCTTGTCAGGGTGGCGTGTTCGAAGGACTTTAGTTCCTACGTCATGAACAGTGTTGGACGAAACGTTCGAACATCCATCGACGCCCCCACTATTGGTCAGGGAGGGGGGGGGCTGGAAACTTGCGTGCTGACTTTCATTTGCAAGAATTCAAAGTTTAAGGACACGTCATCTTTTGCAAAGACAAGCTTAAACTGGCTCTCTTGAGAGATGTGGAGTCTCCACATCGAAACACTTTTAAGTTTCCGGTATTAATATTCACCGCACTTCTTCTTCTGTACTTGAAAATTTTCCCACAAATCCGGAGAGGGTAGATGTCTGGTCCCTAACTGTCGGCGCACATGCCAACACACCGACCCCCAGATCACAACTTCCATACCTGGCCGGAGGCTATGTGAGAATCATTACGGGTATGGGGGGCAGAGCTCACTCGCTGACTTAACTCCGGGACCAGAATTCGATCTTATGGAAGGGCAAAGACACTCTTCTCCTGTCCACAGTGTACAGACCAACTCTGGAACCGGGGAATATGCGGTCGGGGCGTGAGCTCACCACTCACCCCGGTGCTGTGACAAAGTTAGGTAGACATGCAGCTGTAATGTCTTCATGATCCGGTGCTTAAGTGCAGACAGAAACGGAGAGAAGCGAGAGGCTGCTGGAAAGACAGCGAGGCGCAATTATCTAGTGGATGAGTGAATTATCGCGGGTGTAATTGAGACCAGTTTCACTGTTTGCGAGACATCCCCGGTGAACACTCGTAAAAACTGCTAGGAGCAGTCGCTCTGGTGTCGGCTCACATCTTGTGAAACGGACTGCCCACGATGCTACTGAGTTATAAGGGCCCCCCAACGTCTCAGCCTGGCTCATGGGCGCGGTAATGCGGCGTCAAAATATAAAATATTGTCAAGTGACCGACTACAGACGGGGTGTGGATTGGTAGTCGGGTTAACTGGACACTTACACTTGTAACTTGAAATAAGTACGACAGTCTCACTCAGTTACACACTCCAAAGATCACTGTCACTGTAGCAGACTCGGTAGCAGTTGCTTGGTAGCGGCTTCAACGGCGGACATCCCCCTTCCTCTGGGTTTCCGAACTGTCGCCGGTCTCAGCTACCAGCTTTTCACTTCTCAAAGTTATGTTACGACCGACGGGTCAAGCCACCCATCTGGCGCTTAGGGCTAGATTTTTATTAATGTCAGACACCTAAGGATTTTGATGATGTGGGGCGCCCTCTCTGACGACAGGACGGGTCTGTCGCTTATAATTGCTGCTGGTCCTCCCCAGAGCAGTCATTCTCAGGTCACAGTCTAGCAGGACTCATGATCACATTTTACTGTCTTAGACTGGAGACTTCCCTAACCTGGAGGGCCAGGACCCCGTATTTATATCCCTCCGCCGGGAACGGGGTGGCCCAGTTATAACCCCAGGCACTGGGTTCCATTTTCGTTTCCTCGTACGACTCGCAGGGCTACGGTGGAGGTATTCGAACCCACCTCCACACGGGGAGCCACTATTACTCGTTACAGAGCACCGGCACGGGCAGAACAGGAAATGTATCTTCCATTATTGGGTGTTCTCTCGTTGCCGGGGAAGCAACGTGTCCACAGAGCTGTTCCCTAGCAACAGCTGTTACTTGGCAATGTATCTACACGTCACAAAATAATAACAATGTACTTAAGGTACCAAAGGCTTCATGACTGATCTTAAACGAGATGACAACACAGCGGGTTGGCACTGAGGTGAAACTGCTAACCGGTAATCGGGAGACGGTGCATTCGAATCTCGGCAACAGTATCAGTTATCTGAGATTTCCGTGGTATTCCTCGGCCGCGCCTCAATCGGGGCCCAGCTGCCACCTTCCGAACCCTTTCCAGATCACCTCTCACCTCACAATTCGCCACAGGCTCAGAACTATGAAGCGACAAACAAGTCAGGAACTTTTCCACGGTGACAAACACATACCAAACACTTTCACACGTACAGTGGAGACACTGCGCCGTGTCCTTGGTATAATTACGATTTATTCCAGATGGTAACCATATGAGAAAAATAACATACCAACCTTTGAAAATGAAAGTCAGAAGCGATCAGTAGGGGAGATAAGTGCAATTTTTGTTTACGTGTATACCATACGGGGATAGCTCGGTCGGTATAGCGGCGGGTTGGACGGACAGGGTTCGATTTCCAGCAGAGAACCCATTCTTCTGTTCTTCACAGCGCCCA
>NW_019734309.1:314755-338025 GCF_002891405.2 Cryptotermes secundus
CCAGAGCCGGTATGGAAGGCAGATATCTTGTCCCGGCAGTATTACCCCCAGTTACACACACCAGGTGAGCCCCAGAGCCGGTATGGAAGGCAGATATCTTGTCCCGACAGTATTACCCCCAGTTACACTCACCGGGTGAGCCCCAGAGCCGGTATGGAAGGCAGATATCTTGTCCCGACGGTGTCACCCCCAGTTACACACACCGCGTGAGCCCCAGAGCCGGTATGGAAGGCAGATATCTTGTCCCGGCAGTACTACCCCGTTACACACACCAGGTGAGCCCCAGAGCCAGTATGGAAGGCAGACATCTTGCCCCTGTAGGGAATCGAATTCCAATTCCTGAGTTGTCTAGTAACTGCACACACTGAGCTCGTGACTTGTGGCGCCAGCAAATAGGGACGGCATAAAACCGAATTAGAATCAATGAATGTAATGAGAAGACCCACAGTGAAAAGTTTACGGTTCATTACTGACGGCGTTAAAGCCATTTCCTGGGACAGACAAGAAATGAGACTTTATATGATCAAACGCGTGTTTATGGACAGACTTGGGTGCACGGACAGAGCACAACCGTTAGCCGGCCACAACTGCACTCACGTCTCCCGACGAGAGCGGCATATGTTCCCATGGTGGGGGTGAGGCGGTAGTGGAGGGACAACAAATAAAACACAGTTAAAATTATCCCTGTAACAGGCTGTGGAGGCCCGCAGGGTTGTGAGACGTCGAGGCTCCCACATTTTCTCTTGACAATCAGCTCACAGATGGCGATGAGGTCAGCTTTACGCGCCTGCCGCTCTTTACCCCCTCCCCAAAAAAGATTCCTGTTACTCATTTCTGTTAGAGGCTGAGCCGACCCCAGGACCATAGTGCGGCTGAAGGATTACGTCAATCGAAAAAGAAATCCAATTACCACATCGGGAATCGAACCCGCGACTTTCCGGTTTGTAGCATAGTGCCTCAACAAACTACGCTACGGCGTCACATACATAATCAGTTTACGTGTTAAGAATAAAGACAGGAGACCAACCGGTAAGTTGGAGGTAAGGTAAATCGTTGGGAAGTGGGCTCTTTAGGTTATTCGCGCTGCGTTGGGTCGCAGTGCTGATATTAACATTAACAGCTTTTGCGGGTAAACTGGCAAGAGCTATCTCTGGGCGACATTCTCATATGCGGGAGGTTACACGTAAAGTCGGACGGCGCCACGTTAAGATATTTATTATATTACGAAATAGTTCCTACCTCATAGGGAGGGGTCACGCGGTGGCGTAATTGGTTTAGGCACTATGCTACAAGCTGGAGAGTCGCGGGTCCGATTCCCGATGAGGTCCCTGAATTTTTTCAACTCACTTAATCCTTCCAGCCGCACTATGGCCCTGAGGTCCACTCTGCCTCTGACAGAAATGAGTACCAGGAAACTTCCTGGGGGTAAAGGGACGGCCGGTGGGTAAGGCTGACAACCTCACCGCCATTTGTGAGCCGAGTGTCTAGAAAAAATTTGGAAGCCTTAATGTCTCACAACTCTAGAGGCCTCCACGGTCTGTTACAGGGATAGCTTTACATTTTACCATAAAGGGAACAAATTTCGTCTCCATTATACGGTGCAATTGGTTATGTTGCTTACTCTGAAATGCACATGAACACGTAGTGACGGTAAAATTCTGCGTGTTTCTAATGTTACAGCAGATGGTAAGACACAACTGTGCTCTGTCGGGTGTCTGCCAGCACACACAACTTGAATCAAATGCTTAATCCGTTACCTCTCCGAATAACACCTCCGAGGGTCAACCGCCTGCACTGAAAATGTTGGTCGTGTAGCAGTCGACTGATTTCTTGTAACCTTGGCCTCCATGCCGTTGTTACCAGCTCAGGGACGGAACTGTCGTCACTTACGTCCGACTGAACCATCGGAGCCAAATGGGCGCATTGCGCCCATTAATCTGATCAATCATTCGAACCAAAACAGCCACGCTTACTTCACACTTTATCGATAACAATCACATGATAGGCCCAACACATCTTGCAGTTCGCGTCGCGAGGAATAGAATCCAACCGCATGCGCCACTAACCTCAAACTGACGTCTGCCGGCCGGGGACGTGCGGTTCTGGTAGTGCACTCCGCGCAGGTGCGGCAAGCCTCCCCCCACTCCCGTAATTTGCCGGGACTGTCACCTCACTCGGCCCAAGCATCATCCACTCTGAGGGCGAAGGCGCCATAAAGAAACTGTCAACTGCAATGCAACCGCAACTTCCTAGAAACGTCAACGATTTGAGGCAAGCAACTGATTTCACGATCAGCATGCGAACTCTGGGGAAACTTCTGTTTGATCAGTTGCTCACGTCTTCTCAAGTGGGCGTGTTCGTCCGGCCTACTACTTGATTGTAATTTAATTTCGTGCACTTATCTTCTGCAACGTCAAATAATACTGGATCTGTCATAATTTGGCGGTGGTTGATACGGCGTGAGAAGAGAGAGTGACGACCACATGCAAAACACTGGGATTTTAATTAATTTAATTTAATTCAGGACAATTTAATTAGGATATATCGCTTTCAGACGTGATATGAAATTCTGACATACAGTGCAACAATGCTAGCAGGATAGAAGACACCTGATGATGGTCGTACATAGCCGAAACATGTAATGTGGAGGAAGAGAGACTAGAAAATAAGTTGCATTTGAGACGGAAATATATGTGAAATAAACGATATATTAATGCAATAGGATGCTTAAATGCAATATTTGGATTATAAAATATTTGGTGCATTTCTTCTTCTGTAACAATATAAACTGAGGAGCTTATATTGTTTGGAAATAACGTGGATCCAGACTCCTTCGTCTCGTGAGAAATTCTTTCCTAAGCCCAATCTGTTTTGTCCCGTCTAGCATAGTCTGGGTGGCGTTTGTCATATATGCCAGGCTCTTGCTCAATTAACTGCACAAAAACAAAACAGCTTCGTCAACCTTTCGTGCCATCTCAAGAATCAAACGAATCACTGAAGCGCGTTTAGAACAGCTGAAACCAGGGCAGTACGTTGCAACGCAACTGTGAGAAGACCGGTTTGCTCAGCTGCCTGGGAGTTGACTTCCTTAGTCTGCCACGAGTTGCCTTGCAATTGCGTTGCTCCATTCAGTTCCACGTGTTCAACTCAGGTTGATAACAATTCTCGGAAGTTGCGGTTGCGGTAACCGACCTACTGAGTTAACGTGACACTTCCTGGGTGAAGGCCATCTCGAAACGCAACCCGCGACACGCGAGTCTCTCAAAGGTCTCCAGCGAGGTGGTTAGTTTTGCGGAAACGTTCTAGACATGTATCCGGGGGCAGCTCAGTTCGAATTTGGGCCGAAACAACGCATAATATGACAGAGTGTTTTCGTGGATTTCCCCAACCCCTGTAGGAAATTGTGTGAATTAAGCCATGGTCATTTCCTTCCCAATCCCGTGCAATTCATCAGTCCTCCATTTCATTCTATGCTGTACAGCCCGGATGACGAAAGCGAAAATATCAATGCCTCCCCCACTTTCCAAATCGTTCCACAGTGGCAGATTCCTGTTATGACCAGCTTTCGTCGAAACATGGTTTACGCTTCTTCAATTCATAACCTTGACTCTCTTTGGCAGAAACCCTGATATTCTAACAGTTTCCAAAACTCCATTAATATCTACCTCAGCGTCTTTAACTTTTCCAAAGATGCGAACCTATCTGAGATTTCAACACAATACTGCTCCTTACCTTCTACTTCGTTTCATTTCTTGAGATTCAACCTCTCCATACTGACCATATGCGTTGCTTGTTTACTCACTGCCAGTCTTTCCCTACCTTCTGTCACTGCCAGGTAGTGGTCAGTATCACAATCTGCTGCCCTGATCGCTCGGACATCAAGTATACTTGAGTGCCGTCTCCTATCTAACAAAATATGGTCGATTTCATTGTGAGTCTTTACATCCAGGGAGTTTAAAGTAAGTTTACGAAGGGGGACCCCAAAAAAACCGGAATTTGTTTTTTTACTTCAAGTCTTCAACGTCAGCAAAACGTTTTCCCTTGAAGTCTCTTTTCATCCGAGGAAATAAAAAAAGTCACCCGGGGGAAGATCGGGTGAGTACGGGGGTGAGGCAAGGGTGTCATGCCATTTCTGGTCAAAAATCGCTGCAGACTCCTGTGTGGGCATGCGCGTTGTCATGATGAAAGAACCATTCACCAGTTTAACACAAATCGGGACGTTTTCTCCTTAAACTGTTAAGCAACCTTTACAGAACTTCGAAATAATTCTGGTTGACTGTCTGACCCTGGGGTACAAACTCTTAAAGCACGACGCCCTTGGAATCGAAGAAGAAAATGAGCATCGTTTTCACATTTGACTTCACTTGTCGTGCTTTTCTGGGACGTGGAGAATTGGGACCTTACCACTGGCTGGATTGCTGCTTTGTTTCGGGATCGTAACCGTAGCAACAAATTCATCTCCAGTTATGACCTTGGAAAACAAATCAGGGTCGGTTTCCAAGTGCTCCTTCAAAGCACGGCATGTGGCCAGGCGATTGTCTCTCTGATCAGGGGTGAGCAGATGAGGCACGAATTTCACTGCACGCCGTTTCATGTGCAATTCTACCGTTGAAACTCGCTGACAGGAATTCCATGCGATCCCAGTAAGCTCCACGAGCTGGTAAATCGTCAGCCGACGATCTTCCAGAATGATTTGACGAATTTTTATAACGTTTTCATTGCTTCGGACGATCGAAGAACGTCCACTTCGAGGTTGATCATCAGCTGACACTTCACGGCGTTTGAAACTGGAGAACCATTCGTAAATTTGTGTTTTACTCACGGCGGCTTCAATGTAGGCTGCTTGTAGCATAACTAGCGTTTCGGCTGCTGTTCTCCCCCAAAGCAAACAAAACTTCATAGCAGCATGTTCGTGTGAATCAGTCATTAAAAACAGACGAATTATAAAAGTCACTTGTAAAAAAATTCACCAAACAGTAACGCAAACTTCTCTGACGACGCCAGCCGGCATACTGATTCAGGAAGGTGCTGCAAACAATCACCTAGCGGCGGAAGCCTGTACTACAAGCGCCCCGCATTCTGGAAACAAATTCCAGGTTTTTGGGCACCCCTCGTATTAATGTTAACAATGTATGAAACGTTGTAGTAAGAATTAAATTTCGGATGCGACTACTTTAACTCCATCATCATTACTAACTTCATAAAAATCTCGCTCCTAATTTTTGTTTAGAATGTCTTCTCTACCTACTCTGGCATTGAAATCTCCTAAAAAAAACCTTCTTGTGGCATGGAATTTACTGAATGCAAGCTCTAATTGCTCACAGAAGCTGCCCTTAGCATCCTCTGTTGGGGCATCACATCAGAGGCCTCTCAGTACCTGTACCTAGTTCATGATTCTCATTCCCCTTCTCACAAAGAATGTATAACAGCCTTCTGGTTCGGTGCCACCTCTGTTCCATCTGACCTCATGTTCTCCCAGTAAATCTAACTTAGATTTTGCTATTTCTCTTGCAGCTGTTATGACCAAACCTGCCAACTACAGCCAAGAAAGCCGGGATGGCTCAGTCGGTATGACTTGACTATGGTCTGAATCAAAGAAGACACTGCAGTCTTCTGCACAGTGTCCAACAGCTCTGCGGCGCATCCACCGCGCATTCAATCGGCACAGGAGGCTCTATCCCAGGGGGTAAATCGGCAAAGGCGTTAAGCTGCCATCACCTCCTTCCGCATCCGAGGCCAAAACGCGTGGAGCTGTGTTCATGGCGCGTTGCTTAAACCGAATTTCAGCTTCTTCCTTACATCACAAAAAATCTTACGGGGAGATGTGCGCTACTCAACGATCCCATATGGGCAGATTTCAGCACGAAATCCAGCCACAGTTCTCAAACCACAAAGATTCCAAGAACAAGAAAGTGACCAGAAGAGATGCGAACCAGTTCCTAACAGACTAATTAATGAGACGGTGGACGCATACTGAGGCCACGGAAAGTGGTCCTATGGGTGCTTACTGTTTAACTCCACTGAATAACACCAACGAGAACAAAGCACTTGTTGTCAGCTGACGTACAAACGGTTGTACGATGGAGGGGAAGCTGTTAAGAGAGGGGTGTGCAGGGACATCTTTCCGTTGCTTCAATACGAATATACACTGCGTGTCCAAGACATTTATGAAGGCAGGTCTTAACTTCGATAGGTAACCTCATTAAAAAAAATTGTGTGTTCAATGGGATTTCTGGTATGGCGAAAAAAAAAAGGATCTCATAACTTTGTAATGACGGTGGTTATCATGACGCAACCTCAGAGATATTTCGGACAGGTGCGTATAGAGGGCAATGATGTGTAAACTGGAGAGGTACTTACTTTGTTTTCGACAAATTCGGATCGCTAGTTTTACGTCGCTCCCTCAACTGACGCTGAAAAGAAAGAATAAATGTTAAAAACAGGAAACAGTACAAGGGTGCTTACTGTCGCCCGGGATGTGAGGTCATGTACTCCAGCACAAGTTCACCGACCCTTCGAAGAAATGTACTCTTTGCATCTTCGGTGTTAAGGATCTGAGAAACAAGCGAACGAGGGAGGGAAAATGCTATCTGTTCTGCTTGCTTAACATGGGTGGGCAGTTACGTTCCTCCGAAACGTCGGTGAATTTGTCGGATTACACTGGTATAACATCTCAGAAGACTATGTAAGAATCTGATGCCTAACAAAGATACACGACATAGACTGAGGGTGTTTGAGAACAGGGTGTTGAGGAAAATATTTGGACTGAATAGGGATGAAGTGACAGGAGGTTGGAGAAAACTGCATAATGAGGAGCTTCATAACATGTACTCTTTTCCAAGTATAATTAGAATAATCAAGTCAAGGAGTAAGAGGTGGGCAAGTTATGTAGCACGAATGGGGGAGACGAGGAATGCATACAGGATATTGGTGGGAAAGTCAGAAGGAAAGAGACCACAGGGATGTCCAAGTTGTAGGTGGGTGGACAATATTAGAAAGGATCTTAGAGAGATCTGGCTCAGAATATGGACCAGTGGAGGGCTCTCGTGAACACGGTAATGAACATTCGGGTTCCATAAAATTCTTGAGTAGCTGCATAATTGGCGGCTCCTCCAGAAGGGCTCAGCTCCATGAGTAAGTAACAGAGATACACGGCGCTCAATATAACTAGAAAAGTAAAGGGTGACGTCACAGAAAGTATGTAGCTGTCTGTGGCTGCAAGGCCTCAGCTAAACACATTTGCCGCTGACAAATAATAACAATTAATAACGTGGCAATTTATTTCAAGACAGCATAACAGCGAACCCTGGGCGAAGGACAACCTGAAATGGGGGGCAGAAACAACACAGGATTTTACATTGAACGTCAAGACAAAATGTAATAGTTTTAAATTTGGAAACTTTTAAAATAAGACAAATTCTTGAAACCTCGTGGCGGCTGCATGTATTGTTATCGTGATGAGTAGCACTGATGTGGGTCCCATATGCGGGCGGAAACATGTAGCAACTATCAAATGAAACCAGTGTGAGCAGTTTGATTGGTTTATTTTTATTCTTACTTTTATTGTTGTGTTGACGGCCAAATCCCACAAATTACTAACAATGTTCTCAGTCAGAACGGGGGCAACTAGTCACTGCAAAGTGCTATTCTTGCCAGAGGTCACTAACACCGCTCATAATTCCTGCCACATGGAGAAACTGCAATAGTTGCAGGGACTGGTCGCAGTGCGCAAACGCAGTTCTATTCGCCCTCACCCGCGCCGAGTTTTTGTGAAACTCTCGTTCCACTTGCTTACAATGAGTTGACCTTACAAGGCAATGAAACCGCTGCACGTGGTTGTCTGGGTGGGGGTGGGGCAACGTACGTGGAAAACAGCCGCCCCCCGCAACGCAAGTACCGAGACATGCACAGGCATAAGCAAAGTCGTTACTGAATTATCTAAGCGCGGCGGCGTAGTTGGTTGTGACACTATGCTAAAAGCCGGAAGGTCGCGAGTTCCAGACCAGATGAACTATGGAACTGGGGTCGACTCAGCATCTAACAGAAATAAGTACCAAGAATCTTACTGTGGGTAAAGGGGCGAACGGCGCGTAAGGCTGACAACCTCACCGCCATCTGTGAACCGATTGTTTAGAAAAAATGTGGGAGACTCGACGGCTCACAAACCTATGGGCCTTCACGGCCTGTTACAGGGACAGCTTCGTTTGTTTATATATTCATGAGTATCAGTTGATTGTGGCGTCTTCAATGCAAATATGTTGTCGGTACATACAACAAAACAGAATAAAAAAAAATATTCAATACAGCTGTATTTATTAGTCGTACCTTAAATACTATATACAGTAACAGGATGAAAAAAATTAAGACAGAAGAACATAAAAAACGGTGACGAATGGTTAGAGTAAGGATACATTTAAATTCACCAATGCTTAAATCATCACAAATATGTATGTTTGCATGCATGTGCGTATCCACATATGATGGCTGGAACTTTAACACTGGCAACTATTTATTTCCAACTGATACAACATAGATGCATGTTTCGAAGTTTTACTGTCCTTCAATGTAGTCACCAGCGTTGTGTACAACCCGTTGCCAGCGATGTGGAAGTCGTAGGATACCTTTAGCAGCGCCTGTTGTGTTGATAGTTCGAATGGAGCGGTCTACTGCCTGAAGAATCTCTGGAACAGTTCTGAAGCGAATGCCACGAAGTGGTTCCTTCATCTTAGGAATCAAGTCGAAGTCACAAGGGCTAAGTCCGGGGAGTATGGTGGACGGTATAGCACTTCCCAGCCCAATCGATCGAACAAATCAGTAACAACAGATTGCCATTTCTGCATTTCCGTCAAATCATGCGGAACCCATCGTGATGCAGTTTTTCTCATGCCCAGGCGTTCCTTCAGAATGTGAAGCACAGCCGTATGCGCTAATCCTGTCTCTCGGGCCAGCTCACGAATCGTATGGCGTCGATCACTCTCCAGTAACGCGGAAAGAGCATGCACTTCTTCTTCACTGACAATAGGATGACCTGGCCGACGCATGTCTGCAACATTTTGGCGTCCCTCGTTGAAGGCTTTTACCCAACTTTCCACTGTTCTGTAAGGCAACGCAGATTCCCCGCAAGCCTCTTGAAGACCTTGATGACACTGTCGTGCTGTACGGCCTCTGGCACATTCAATCTTTATCCAACTACGTTGTTCCTGTTTCGAAAACATCGTGACAACACTACATTAGACCGCCAACTAACACGAGGCCATGTTCTTCTCGTCACTGCGCATGTGCGTGATGTGTGAAGGGAGAGTCCATTTGCTCTGAGGTAAAGTAGGTATGTAACTAACGTGTGGTATAAGCGACTTTATTTGGTTCCGTTGCATGGCGTTTCTACAGCAGTGTTGCCACTATTAAAGTTCCAACCCTCATAGAACTGGCTAAAAAATCCGTAAAAACAAACATGTAAATTCCTTTCAAACAAAGCAACAGCCAGACAGGGACTAACTTTAGAGTTCGCGTATTTAAAGCCGGACTGCTGGCTAGAAGTCAGTTTGCATCCGGAAGGTCCTGCGACCGGCCAACTCCTCGGTCCTAGAGCAAATGCTAAGCAGGATCCCAAATTCCATGATGAACCGCTTCCTTCACATATCGCCATTCCAAAGAGAACGTCAAATTTTCACCATAATGTAGTCCTCAAAATATCAGATCAAATTTCACTATAATGCTGCCCTTCCAGCGTCACATAAAAATATAATTCCAATCATATGCATTACCTCTACCAGAAGGACGAGCGGGCACTGCCTGGGTACCTTCAAAACGGGAAATATAGTTTCTTGCTCCCGCCCGACAGGAGTCTCACCCTACCTCACCATTTCCCCCCCCCCTCTCGCCCCCTTCAGTTGTGTGTTCCGTATGGTTCTCACAATAAATAGCGACTGTTCCCCTAAACAACATTAACCGGTTTGTCTTTAAACTTGATAGCCAGCAGATTCCTGTATCAGTAAAGCTGAAGACGCGTGTTCGAATCTCTACCAGGACACCGGCCTTGCTGACGTATTTAGTTGTCTTGCTGTCCCTCCAGGCAAATGACGGGATAGGACCTCGATCAGGTCACGGCCGCTTCCTTCCAAATCCTTTACAATTCACCAATGAGACAGTGGCAACCAGCGCAACCGTGAGGTTGTGCCTCTACGTGTTCTGTTTGCTGTGGTTCAAGTGGACACTGCAGCTGGGCGAAGGGCGGGAAACCGTACGCTCACAGGAGTCGGAAGGCGATCAATGCGAACCGGGATCCTAGTCAGGGGCCTCGGTGAGTCCCACGAACCCAGTCGCGTCGCCACTGCGCTACTGACACAACTGGACAACAGGATTGATTAACTGACTGAGAAATCAGTCGCGTGGAATAAGAGAACATATCATCAACAGAAGCTTCTGGGAAGAACCAATCGCCTATTTGCCGTCGATAGGACACGTACCGCATACAAAACGGAAGAACGGGGGCGGGTACACAGCAACGTGACCACATAATCACCCCGAATAAAAAATAGGTGGGAATACAGCTGTTCGGCGCGGCGTTTTCTATGCTATCCGCGTCATATCAAATACTCAGAATGTAGTGAAAGGGGGCGAACAGAGCTACCTGGAAATTCTTGTTATAATTCCATTATCAATAATATCTGTTCTTCGGCCGGGGCGTGCTTGCTTGTCAGTACCAAAATACATGGCCTAAGGTCAGACTACTCGGGTAACACAAATTGGGGGGGNGAGATGAGAGCGTCAGCCTGACATTCTGTTTGGTATTGCGATGTGTGGAACAGACATATTCACTTCTGTTTCGACTCCCTCGTACAGCATACAAACGGACGTCTCGATAGGCACAAGAAGCTACTGGTACATTCTGCAGTTAGCAAACCAACGCACAACCAGAAAGTATTAAGTTCAAAACGACAGTACAGGCAATGTTACAGCGTACATCACACACGCTCATTGAAGGTAACACATTAACACATCAAAGACTGGACCACTTCTACATAATATAATCAAATAGTTCTGGGAAGAATAGCCTGCTTTCCTCTGACATACACGGACCGCATATAAACTGACGCGTAAAATTCTTTTAACCGAGCCCCTACCAAGCAACGACAAGAGAGACACAAAGACCACTCTGGCTTCCAGGAAGCTCTCAACTGAAGAAGTGGAGGGTGGTAGTGAGACACACTATATTAGGGGGGGGGTGTAAGAAGCTATATCTCCGATTTTTAAGGCTCCCAGGCAGTGCACGCTTGTCCTTCCAGTAGGGGTACATATAATCGGGTTTTTTAAATATATTACATATTTTATGACGCTGGAAGGGGTGCAATATAGTAAAATTTTTTGCTAACGTTGGGAGGACTATATTAGGGTGAAATTTTGATGTTACCAATGAAAGGGCTGCATGTGAGTCATGCAGTGCAACGTGGAATTTGGGTACCAACGCAGCATTTGCTCTAGGACCGAAGAAAACTACGGAAAATCTTGGTCGAGTTGGCCGGTCGCTGGATCTTCCGGATGCAAACTGATTTCTAGCCAGCAGTACGGCATTGAAAGCGCGAACCCTAACATCAGACACTATCTGTGCTGTTGCTTTATTTTAACGTTTACGTGTGTGTTTCTACATGTCTTTTTCAGGAAGCTGTGGTTTGTCTAACACTTATAAAATTCTATCCAGACCTCACAGGAAACACGTTACATCTCCGCTACAAAGCCCAACCGGTTAATGTTGTTTGGGGAAACAGTCGCTGTTTAAAGGAGAGGCATACGGAACACACAGATACACTTCGAAATAATATATAAGAATTCAGTTCGCACCTCACAGGAAACACATTACGTCTCCGCTACAAAGCCCAACCGGTTAACGCTGTTCGGGGAAACAGGCTCTGTTTATTGTGAGAATCATATGGTACGCACAAATATAAGCGTTAGTAGAACCCCGAGTTAAAGCAAGTGGTGCACATAGCGACCAATGGGATTTAAAGGGTTGAAGAATATGTTATCGTCTCTATAGGTACACCAGATGCTAACATTTCTGAATTCCTGTGTACTACAGCTTATCCCTCGTAATATCCGGAACGGTACATAGCCCGCTGTTTTAACCCCCCCCCCTTCACTTGCTCCTCCTCCTTTAATTACATTGTCAACGCCTTCAAATCACGACAATTTTGTGGCCCACCATTTCTACCACACCACATGGCATGGCATGTCAGCCCTCACTGTGTTTCCCTCTTGGCCGCGCCACCGCTCAAGCGGTTAGTCGCTGGCGTCCTACTGCGGCGGCCCGGGTTCGATCCCGGGTCTTGTCAAGAGGGATTTGTGGTGGACTAAGTTGCACTGGGGCGGGTTTTCTCCGAGTACTTCGGTTTCCCCTGCAAATCTTCATTCCACCAAATTCTCCATCATCATAATCACCTGGGACAGGCTAGAATAGGCCAATCAGTGACCGCTGTATCAACTGGACCCAGTTGGACCCGACCCACCAATAAGCGAATTAAAAAAAATTAAATATTTTCCTCTTAATGCGACCAGGTTTCACACCCATACAAAGGGTACCAATATGAATTCCTCAATCCGAACTGGGGTTGCATTCATATTTTGCTGGTATTTCTCCCTGTACATTTAGAGTGAGCTAATATTATTCATCTCGCGAAGAGCTGATCACCCGGCCAGGGAGTCCTACCGTTTGTAAAACGACCAAAAATCTGAGAAATCAACCCTATGCTCCGAAGTGGGAAAATATCATTAATCCGCAAGGAAAATGAATTTTATACCAATTCCCTTAACGGTTTTGTGGGTTCCTGGTACTCATTTCTGTTAGAGGCTAGGTCGAATCCTGGGCCATAGTGTGGCTGGATGGATTAGGTTAATTTAAAAATGCAATGACCTGACCGGGACTCGAACCCGCGCCCTTCCGGCTTGTAGCATAGTGCCCCCTTTAATTAGAACGTACATGTCAAATATAGATATGATTACAATAACGTTCCCCCTAAGCCGGGGATGCGAGTGTCTCCCGAGCTGCAATATGCAGTGTGCACACACCAAAAAAGTAGGAGAGGTCTGAGGCGACTAAGTGATCTGTAACATGATGCTGCAATGGAGATGAGCCATTCTTGAGAAGCTGCCACTTGTGCAGCTACTCAAGATTTCCCAAACATTTTATAGAAGCGGAAGGTTCATCACAATGCTCACAAGAGTTCGCCAGTTCACAGAAACTTGGTTCGTAAAATCTCTTCACCAGTTTGCATTACGCGACAGAATTTTCATTTTCCTAAGAGAAGAAGAACAAATGCTGCCGGTCACGGTAGCCGAACGGTCTAAGCCTTGCATGTCTTCGCTCGCTCGGAAGCCGGGTTCGTGGCTTCGAATCCCAATTAGGACATGGATGTTTAGTGTCTGTGTGTGTGCCTTTGTGTTTGTCTACAGGTAGAGGCCTTGCGACGAGCTGGTCACCCGCCCAAGGAGTCCTACCGAATGCGTAAGATCTAGTAAACCGAAGTGAAACGGAGTTTCATGGAGGTAGGCCAAGGCACAAACTTGGGCTGTAGCGCAAAAGGAAAAAGGAGGGGGGGAGAAATCGTCCCCAAATACTGTATAACGGTAGACAACAGCATTAGCTCAGTCCATCACTTTCTGATTCCAGATTAACTTGTTTCCACACGTTTCCCTACTTCGCACGCAAACATCACGAACTCTAAGCAAAATTCGAACTTAAGCACGGGGAATGCAAAAAAAAACCTATAGCGAAATCGCCAATCAGAGCGACTCTAACCGACTGAGCCGATGTTACTGCAATTTCCGCCTTCAGTAACTCGTTCTCTCGTCTGATGGCGCCAACGATACAGAACCTGAACTGCCCGTCGCCATCGGATCAAATGGGATCGGTCGGCAATACAACCAAACGTTTATTGGTATGGAGTTCGTGAGTTGTGAGCTGCTGACACCGGCCACAGCTTCTGGGCGAAGTGAAACTGCTGCTGGTCCTTGCCAGCACTGCCATTCTTGATACCGGGGATCGCGGGACTCACGACTCTTGGCGTCGCAAAACTACTGACCGAAAATGCTTAACCGGAACCTACGTCATGACGTCATGATTGTGCGGAAACAGCACCTGTTACAGAGAGGCTTCATAACAGTTCTCGGAATACACACACAGGTTATTTCTCTGTAACCGATATGCTGTGTGTTTTCGTGCGGTAGAACCTCAATTATTAACACGCATTCGTATTACGGCTCCCAGAGCGGTTAGATAGCAAAATATGACCAGGGGCCCCGTGGGACTCGGAACCAAGAATCGCTGCTGGCGAAGCCCACCAACAATTTAGCAGAGATCAATACGAGCATTATAGTAAGGCACACTTCTTGTGGCCTATCAAGGTCATTCCATAAGATGCCAGTATTGATGTACAAGGCTAACCTCGCTGTCAGCCGAACCCAACAAATGTAACTACACGAAAACAGAAGTATGCAGGAACGTTTTTCTTTTAGCAAGTTGAGAGCCAGGATAGCTCAGTCGATAGTAGTGACCGGCTACGGGCTCGACCGGGACGTCGGCGTTGAGTCCGGATAGGGTTAAGAATTTTCTTCACGTCGTCCAAACCGGGTCTGAGGCTCACTCAGCTTTCTACACAATGTCACTCGGGGGCGCTTTCACCGGGAGTGGGGCTTGAAGCTGACCACTCACCTCCAACTAGTGCCGAGGTCAAGGAAACATGGATTCATATATCCACTCCCCCATACGCCTTCATGTGGTAGTGCTTAATTAGTTAAACATAAAAACAACTTTGCCAATTGCTCTACAGTTCATTTGCTGGACTCTGGCCGCTACCTGACAGACAGACATTTATGCCTTCAGTGGTATCTGAACACACTACTCCAGCGTTCGAGCAAGGGAAGACGGCTCATGGCTTAGACCGCGCGGCAACTGTGATCGGCCATTTTTTATTTATCTTCAGCAATAAGCGAAAATGTGATGACCTTGACCGGCCAAAGGAGATACCCCCCCACACTTTAACTAAGATCAATTTTCCATTTGGTTTCCCTGGAAACGCCGAACCTACAAACACTGCCTCGCTTAGACTTACGAGTACACTAAAGTTTCAAGTTCCCTTACCTTTTGATGCACTCGCTCCTTGTAGCTTTCCGAGCGATTGATCGAAGCAGCTGAAGGCTTCTTGCTTACAGGATGGGTGCTGAAACGAGAAGAATAGCATATCTGAAAATTTTGTCCAATTCGTTTAATGCTTGCTACCATTCAGTCCAGAAACTTTTCTCTCCTCGTCTGTCTAAAAACATAAAAAAAGAATTGAATACATAAAACTATACTTCTGCCTTGAAGCAAATGCAAGATTGCACCGTCAGCGTCTAGCTGATGATGGTAATATACTGGGACAGAATACACTCGTAAATATCCAACAGAAACTCTCAGAAACTTTGTCAGATGCCAGTAAGGAGACTGGTCCAGCAGGAAATTCAGGTTATACCGAGTGTACTGTCACGTGTTGACTACAGACGCGAGGGTTAGGTTGCTAACAGGATTCATTTTATACTTACAGAACCCAAGTGCGACTAACTACGTCAGTCTCACTGAGTACATACACACTCCAAAGATCACTGTCACTACACCATACAGAGTCTTCAAAATCTGTTGCTTGGTAGCGGCCTCCAACGGCAAACGCTCCTCTTCATCTGGGTTCCCGAACTGTCTCCGGCTTCTGACATCTCAAAACAACAACTCTCAAAGCCAGATTTACTTCACAACTGGCGGTTTACCGCCAATCAGTTAGCCCTGGCGAGAAGCCCCTTGAGACTCACGACCAGCATTCTTTCTTTCAACTGAAAACTTGCTTTCATAGTCCTTATGTAACATCCCGGATGACGAGGACAGGTCTGTCGTTTACAATTGCTGCTGGCTCTCGCCAGCGCAGTCATTCTCAGGTCAGAGTCCCGCGGGACTCATTACATATTTTTATTGCTAGTGGGGTGGGACTAAGTCCCTTGTACTGCGCCCACTTCTGACCTATTGTACCAGCCCCAGATGATACGTGAGGGTGACTGTGGAGCGATTGGTGGAATGAAGATTGGAAGGGGAAACCGAAGTACTCGGAGAAAACCTGCCCCAGCGCCACTTTCTCCACCACAAATCCCACTTGACCAGACCCGGGATCGAACCCGGGCCGCCGCGGTGGGATGCCCGCGACTAACCGCTTGAGCTATGGCGCGGTCTTACACATTTTACTGTCTCAAATTTGAGACTCCACAACCTGGAGGGCCAGGTCCCCGTATTTATTTCCCACGGGAACAGGGTGGCCCGGTTATACCCCCAGGCAGTGGGTTCCCTTCTCGTCGTCTCCTGAGACTCGCAGAGCTACGGTGGAAGTATTCGAACCTGCCTCCACACTGGGTTCTACCAGTCCCCGTTACATTGCCTCGGCACGAAGCACACAGAGAACGACCATTACATTACTGCGTGTTCTCTCGTTGCGGGGAGACGTGTCCACAGAGCTGTTCCCTAACAACGGCTGTTGTACTGTCGCCTGTTTACACAGCTGTTAGTTGGCAATATTCTGCATACCACAGCACGTTACCAAAATGCAGTCCAAACTTCAAACAATTTGCCACGACGATGACAAATCAAAAATACATTTGCGGAAACGCTGAAAGCTAGGACGTAAACACAGAAGTTGAGGACGCTACAGCGTTGGTAACCGTTACCAGGCGACAACAGGTGAAGATACAGCAGACTGAGGAGAGTTCGTACTTGATGTAGTGAACTGCAGTGTGTGTGAATTATCGTTAGAGCTATAGTCACCTGTCGTTACGAGTTGTGTGAGTGCGCAATCCAAACCCCGTCTACAGTCGCACTCCGTCACGTGACAATGCTGATGTTACAGCTGTATTCCTGCACTCATATTCAGCAATCGATGGATGGGATTGGTACGCTTTACGCTCCGGCCGTTTCACCACCGGGGAAAGAGTACGCGGAACCCGTTGGAAGGAGGATGGGTGGGCCCCAGAGCCGGTCTGGTCTGGACGTTGCGGAGACTCATTCTCCGATGCCTCAGTCCAGCTAGCAGCCTAGTGCCAATGTCACGTGTCTCTTGTGAAAACGGTACGAACCTTTGCATTTATGAAAAATGGGGGAAAATCTTGACCCCCGAGTGACTATCAGCTTATTCAAAATTATGCTACAGGTATCAAGTTCCGTCGTTGAATCTGATGTCATTAGCCACACTCCGACTCGGAAATGTGCGTAGAAGGCCGATTTTTCGTGCGCACGACAGGAACAGTCGCACACAGGGGGCGTCCATGTGTCAGTTCGCGGTGCCACAGAGGCTACAACAGCCGCAAATACGTAACCAGCCGGGAAACCAACGAGTGCTGTTACTCGCGTGATTCGCAACATTCCGTGGAAACAGGCTACCAATAGTCCCCATCCTGTGCAACATTATTCCAGTTTACTATTACTCTCCGATACACGTCTGGAGTTCACATGAAACTAGTTAGGCTTATTAAAACATGACAAAATGAAACCTAAGGCAAAGTCAGTATAGGTAAACATTTGTCTGATACGTTTTCACTAAAAATGGTGTAACACAAGGAGATGCTTTAACTGACGCTAGTAAGGAGGTTGGTCTACAAGTAAACGTAGAGAGAACTAAGTATATCTTGCTGTCTTGTCACCAAAGATAGGAAACAGATGCTTCGAAAAATTGGCACAATTCAGATTTTTGGGAACGACAGTAACGAATCAAAATTTGATTCACGAGTAAATTAAGAGGAGATTGGACTCGGGTAATGTTTGCTACCATTCAGTCCAGAACCTTACAAAACTATAATTTTGCCTGTGGTTCTGTATGGGCGTGAAACTTGATCTCTGATATTAAGGAAGGAACATAGACTGAGGGTGTTTCAGGAGAATATTAGGACCGAAGAGAAATATAGTGACAGGAGGCACAATGAGGAGCTTCATAACTTGTTCTAAACTCCAAGTATAATTAGAATGATCAAGTCAAGGAGGATGAGGTGGGCAGGGCATGTAGCACTAACTGAGAAGAGGAATGCATACTGCATATTGGTGGGGAAGCCAGAAGGAAAAAGACAACTAGGAAGACCAAGACATAGGTAGGTGAATATTAAAATGGGTCTGAGGATGCGGTGGTATGGTTTGGATTAATCTGGCTCATGATATACACCAGTGGAAGGCTGTTGTGAACACGGGAATGGACCTTCAGGTTCCATAAACCGTTCGGAAGTTCTTGAGTAGCTGCGAGGCTGGAGCCTTCTCAAGAAGCGACTCTTTCCTATTCATTTCTCTCCTCTCACCCGTGCTACAAGTCTTTCGCATTTCATCCTCCTCGACTCGATCACAGTACGCGTAGTAACCAGCGAACAGTACAGCTCATCGTTCGGCAACTTGCTCCAGACTCCTGAACATCCTCCCAAGAACAGCAAGGCTTATCACGCAATTCCCAAGCGGGGAAACCCAGCGCCAGGAGCAGGAAAATCAACTTCCTCTGACATTCGGTTACCTCACCTCGTCGCCAGCCATCCGCGATACACAAACCACACGCTGCTTGGGGTGAAAGCACTGAAACGCGCATTAAGCTAGCTGACGACTGCGCCATAGCTCAAGCGGTTAGTAGCTGGCTTCCCACCGCGGCGGCCCGGGTTCGATCCTGGGTCTGGTCAAGTGGGATTTGTGGTGAACAAAGTGGCGCCGGGGCAAGTTTCCTCCTAGTACTTCGGTTTCCCTTGCCAATTTTCATTCCACCATTTGCTCCTCAACCACCCTCACCTACCATCTGGGGCTGGTACAATAGGCCAGAAATGGCCGCGGTACAAGGGACTTAGTCCCACCCCACTAGCAATAAAATAAAAAAACTAGCTGACTGTACAGTACAGTCTCTGGTACGGGCACTCTGGCTAACCGTCTTGGAACAGCAATGACCGACAGGTGCATTTCCATACTCCTTCCACTGCACATATCGGTATACTACTGCCAGCTTTCCGCGATTCTTGTGTGGCGCTATTTAATGACGCTGTCTCTACCTAGTGTGGTCGGACAGGTGAACTGAAAAGGATTTGGAAGGAAACGTTAGTGGCATAATCGAGGTACTGTCCCTTGACGTTGGACTGAGGAAAACAAAAAAAGTCTGGATATCCAAAATGCCCTGGAAAATATTTGAACCGTCCACCATTCGAACCAGATTCCTCGCGTCAGTACTACCACTGCATCGCGACCCTTCTGATTTTCTTCTAAATTATATTTAAATGTTCGGTCCGTACCTCACAGGAAACACATTACGACTCCGCTACAGAGCCCAACCTGTCAATGCTGTTTGAGGAAACAGTCGCTGTTTATTGTGAGAATCATACAGAACACACAGACACACTTCTAAACAAATATATAAGAATTCAGTTCGTACCTCACAGGAAACATGTTACGTCACCGCTACATAGCCCAACCGGTTAATTCTGTTTATTGTGAGAACCATATGGAACACACAAATACACTTCCAAATAGTAGATAAGAATTCAGCCCGTACCTCACAGGAAACACATTACGTCTCCGCTACAAAGCCCAACCGGTTAATTCTGTCTGGGGAAACGGTCGCGGTTTATTGTGAGAACCATACGGAACACATAAATACACTTCCAAATAGTATACAAGAATTCAGCCCGTACCTCACAGGAAACACATCACGTCTCCGCTACAAAGTCCAACCGGTTAATGCTGTTTGAGGGAAACAATCTTTTTTTTTTGTGAGAATCATATGAAACACATAAATACAGTATGGGCAAAGTGTAGTTAAACGTTCAATCGTGTACAGTCCGTGTTTTTGACCTGGCCGCTATCAGCAGAATGCGCAGTGGATCTGGTCGGGCTCAATGAGATGGACTGGAGGGTGTCATCAGGGGATTTGGTCGGGTTCACTGAGATGGACTGAAGGTTGTCATCAGGGGATTTGGTCGGGTTCACTGAGATGGACTGAAGGGTGTCATCTGGGTGTTAGTCACAACGTGTCAACCTGCCTCCGACAACGCGATTGCCCGCTACTTCCCGACTTCCGCCCCCCCCCCCCCCNCCAGTGGCAAGTCACAAAAACACGGACCCGAGAAGAAACAGCCACTCCGTGTGACCAAGGGCACTCACTTTTTATTAGGGCCAAGACTAGCAGGCAGGCTTCTCTTACGTTGGAACATGTCGACGCTGTTTCTTCCGTCACGAAATCTACAGCCAGAAGACGTTCCAAGACGCTCTTGCAACATAGCCACGAACAGCACTAACAAGGAGATGCACTTTCATTACCGGTCGCATACACTGACTCTGTAAAGACACATGTAAAACCATCCCTGTAGCAGGCCGTGAAGGCCCACTGGGTTGTGAGACGTCGAGGCTTGCACATTTTCTAGATAGTCGGTTCACAGATGGCGGTGAGATGACAGCCTTATGCGCCGGCCGTTCTTTACCCCCTCCCCCCCACCAAGATTCCTGGTGCTCACTTCTGTTAATGACTGAGTCGACTCAAGGGACCACAGTGCGGCTGGAAGGATTAGGTTAATGAAAAAATCCAATGACCTCATCGGGACTTGAACCCGTTACCTTCCGGCTTGTAGCATAGTGCCTCAACCAAATACGCTACCGCGTGGCATGGTCAATTTGCTACTGGGTAACCACAAACGTATAAAGGCAGATGACGACGGATATCTCAATACTACCAGACTACACGGTGCCATAAGCAACTTCGTCTCTAAAGATGAAATCCATACGTTCCTCTGAAACTGCTGACTACCTATCTACCAAACTACACGGTTTGCCGAATAAACACAAAATTTCTCAACTGAATATGGAGACAATATGTTTCTTGGAATCGTTAGTAATATATACGTACTATACGGTGCCATAGCCAACTTCATTCCTGAAGAAGGAAACTTGCCGACTACCTACCAGACTACGGAGTTAGCAGTTATGAAGAAGACGACAACACTGATTCCCCCTCGCTTCACATTACTTCTGGATAAAGCAAAGATCTTACTGAAGGTTAGAGCTAGCAGATCATTACGGGCACTTCAGGAATTTGATTTTAAACGCACGCTGGACGCTAACCTACACTACCAACACTGTATTTGAAGTTCTCAAGGTGGCGAACATGAAGATTACGGTGTTCTGGGTGTTCACCCCGTACATATTTGTACAAAGGCCTCAAACAATACAGAGTAGTGTCCCAAAACACCGCGATCTTGAGTTGTTATGCGCGACAGGAAATTACAACTACACTGGTTCCTGATTAAAGTATTTCCTGCCTTGTTCTGAAGGCGGATACTGATGTTTCGGAGGAACGCACAGCCTCCATCTTCAAGGCTGAAGTGTGTTTGTCCAAATATGACTCCCTACATCGGCACACTACTCGGAAGGCGATCGTATCTTGGCCCCCGGACCTCAGGTCTGAAAAACCTCGGAACTCATTTCCCTCCTGACTTCTGTTGTGACAGATACAGGTATCCTTCCAAAACACACAGTGACGTCTAAACAGCCACGGTTCTGGTAAACTGTAACGGAAAACTTCAGTGTACCTTGCACCCTCAAAACTGCGCGCCAGTGACGAATAAGCACTTCATGTAACTGCCGTCATCAGCAACGCACTGCACATAGGCCCCACCGCATCCTGAGGCCGTGAGCAACTTGAGGAGCGGAAGTGAACATTGATACGGAGCGAGGAAAACAGTTCCCCCTTATTACGACAGATTACTAAGCTGCATTCAACCAGAGAGAACAAAGCATGAAAATGCATATCAACACATTAACCTTTTCTATGCTGAACTTTTCATTAGCATGACATTTTGCTTCTTGTGATCTTTCGCAACAAGCTTATTTTTTAAGGCGAGGAGTTGAAAGCCCCACGCCCATCCCTTGTGAGCTGTCATTGACTGCTAATTCAATATATTCGCAGCTTCTCTCAATCCTCATCCTAAGGACGCGCCTTGCCGTGGTGATAAGGGGAACCACCACTGGGAAGACAAGGCGTAGGTGGTTGGACAATATTAATATGGACCTGAGAGACAGAATGGGATGGTATGGACTGGACTGATCTGGCTCAGGATGGGGACCAGGAGACGGCTCTTGTGAACATGGTAATGAACATTCAGGTTCCATAAAATGCTGGGAAGTTCTTGCGCAGCTGCACAACTGGCGGCTTCTCAAGAAGGAATCAGCTCCATGCGCGAGTGACATTTTGCTTTTCTTCTGTTCCTACACTAACTTACATACAGTAGAGGCATACATGTACATCGCTTTAACAGCCGCGGCTACCGTACATTTTGGTAAGAGACATAAGTTCGATTCCTATCGCAGTGTTCGCGCGGTGTAAGGCGCGTAATGCCTCCCATTGCTCGGACACTGGGATTGTTGGTTGAAATGTTACACGTGACACACGAACGGAGCATGCGCGTCTTGGCTGTATAGCTGCAGCGGGGCCTTGGGATGGGAGAATCCCCACGTCGGAGGAGTCCCCGTAACTGGAAATGAAAATACGGAACCCTGAAACGGGGAGTACCAGTTATCCATTGGCCTGCCATACCATAAAAGAAAATTTTGCCTACCGAGTCCAGAACAGGAAACAGAAGCCTGCGCCTGCTCCAGAGGAGCACTCGACGCTTTGCTTAAACTTCTTTACGACCTACCTTCACGGTGGCTGTGCCATAGTTCAAGGCTTCCCGGGTTCGATTTCAGGATAGGTCATATGGGATTTGTGGTGAATAAACTGGCACTGGGGCAGGTTTCCTCCGAATACTTCTGCTTCCCCTGCCAATTCTCATTCCACCGACCGCTCCACACATCATCCATCATCCGGGGCTGGTACAATACGCCAATCAGTGGCCGACGTACCAAGTAGACTCAGTCTCACCCCACCCAAAGAACATAAAAAATACATACAGTACACCCTCGACACAAAACGTATATTTAGGGGATAGCTTCAATACCTGCGTCATTCTGTAGGTCAACATTTACCTAGCTCTGGAATCCCTGTGATTATGAATACAGCATTATATATCGTCGATGGATTTCACCCTGGGCCACATCCAATTCGGCCCTGTATACTGTGAGCGACTAGCAGCGTCGTTAAATAAGCATTACCCAATGAGACTGAAATTTACGTCAGATTTACAACGCAAATCATTTCGCGTTCCAGTTGCCTCCGACACTACGGCCTCCACTGTGACAACATACATACATACACACACACACA
>NW_019734309.1:338063-348400 GCF_002891405.2 Cryptotermes secundus
CTGCTCAGAGCCCCTAACGAAACGAGACAGGACGATTCGATACTGTACACGGAAGGAGTTGTAGCTCGAACACTGGGATCGTGCGTTCGAATCACATCCAAGGCATCGATGTCTGTGTTTGTGCGGTACTCTGCAGGAAGCGGCCTTACGACGGGCTGATCCCCCGTCCAAGGAGTCCAAACGACTGTGTAAAAATCAAGAAAATATAAAAGCGGCCAATGTCAAACAAAAAGGGCTGCAGAGCCATAGACAGATGAAAGGAACTGCAGGGCAATTCACACTGATAATCTACTTAACACGCTAGACATTTACATACACATGGGCTACATATGCAATGACATGAGAACGGTCCAACACAATGTCCACTGAATGACCTTGAGCCGCCTATTATGTGTGTCTGCTACGTTCGGGCTACACCATTACGTCACACTGTATTAATTAGTTCCACGATTCTCAGACTAAACCTGGAGGCCCTACACAGACTGATTCTTATTCCTACTTAAAGCGTTTACTGTTAATTTCCAGCTGCATCCACATCTGCCACACGATGTATGTCCGTGTCATCTCTACTGTCACGTGATGGTGTAACTGAATATACTGGACACTTACAAAACGTAACTAGGAAAATCTATGACAGTCTTACTCAGTTACACACTACTGCACATATTAAGTCATCCCAGTCATTAGCCGTTGCTTCGTAGCGGCTTCCAACGGCCGACGTTCCCTTTCCTCTGGGTTCTCGGACTGTACAAAGCCGCAGCTACTGGCTTCCTAATTCTCACAACTGCAACTCAACTGTCTCAATCCTCTCTCGAGTCACAGTCAGAGAGACTTTACGACTGGCGATTTACCGCCAATCAGTTCGTCTTGGCGTCAAGCCCCTTAAGGATCACAACCTTTCTGTCATAATCCTTATGTAACATCCTTTCCGACGAGAAGATTGGTTTGTCTCTTATGAATAAAGTTGGCCTTTGTCAAGTGTACGTACCGCACATGTGGTGGGTTACAGAAAATGCTTCCTTTTGCACTACACACAAGTCCACGGTCAGTACAGCCTTTACAGAACAGGCCATGCCTATCTTACATACCTTGGCAGTTAACTTGAGCATTGCCAACTTTAAGCCTCTTGTACTTTCTGCGTCTGGCTTCGCCTTGCCCTGTACCGCGAACATGCTCCATGACTTCTGCTTGTTTCCTGCACAATTCTGTTATACTCGTATACATACGGAAGGTTAAAAGCTGTGCGCAAATAGCGGACCGGTATGCACCTTTGAAAATTTGCAATGGTGCGCAATTTTAAGAGCCAGGTGTCTGCCGCTAATTTCCAGGCGGGACAAGTGTAAGTCATTACTGATCTGATCAGTGCCTTATAGAGGGTTAGTTTGATGTTGGCGCTTAGAAGCTCACTTTCTAAAAGGGAGTAGTTTCTGATAAATGTTCTGAAGGTCTTGGCTTCAATCACGGCATGTGAAGTCTCCATGTAATCCTCTTAATAAAAATATTACACCTAGATATTTTACATGATTGACAAAGGGGATATTCTGCTCATTCAATGCAAGATGAGCCATAGGGGACTCAAGTCTACCAGAAAAGTGGATGGCCTGAGTTCTATTATGTTCCAGCGTTCACACGTCTCAATAGCACTGAGACCTCGCTGCAGCTTTCTGAGAACTGTTGTGCTTATACAGGTGTCGTCAGCAAAGAGACCTATACAGGCATCAGGCGTTTGGGGCGTACCATTCATTTATATACAGACTGTACAATGTGGGGGACAGGACGTGACCTTGTGCCACCCCCTTGGTATAGACAGTTCACCTTCGACCGAAACACTGAATTTTCTCTGAGAAAGGGAAGAGCCAATAAAGCTTGATTAAACTGATAAAACATTTTAATTCCGATAGTTCACATGGCAAGCCAAGGAGCCATGTTTGTCGACGGCTTTTACAATATCCAAGAATACAGCATCCGTAAACACATTATTGTTGAAACTTAAGGTTACGTCGCCCGTAAGCCTCATACATTGAAGTTTCGTGTTGTGACGGGAACGGAAACCAAACTGGCTTGCATCAAGCAGGCCTCTTTCTTAAATGTGCCTTTGGACTATAAATAAGAGTACTGATTTGAAAAATGCTTTTATTTATCAGCATAATCTCCCTGTACATTGAGGCACTTGTCCCATCGTTTCACAAGCTCCTGAAAACCAGCAGCATAAAATTCTTTGGGCTGCTGTCGGAACCAAGCGTGTTGCTCTTGCATGACAACGCGCGTCCCCATACTGCCAACAAGACAAATGAGACGCTGCGAAATTTCAAGCGGGAAGTCCTCGAGCATCCTCCGTATAGCCCCAAACTTGCTCCAAGCGACTTCCATTTGTTCGGCCCTCTTAAACATTATCTTTTGGCTGAATATTTTCCCGACGAGGAAGCTGTAGAAAGGGAAGTCACACGTGTTTCCTTCAGTTCACTAAATGCACCTAAGCCTGGAACTCCTGACTGTATGTGTGGCACACTGGCAGTCCTCGTTATACAGCCCAGGCACGAACCGCACAGAAAACGTCCTTTCCATTATTGAGTATTCCTTCGGCAGCGGGGAAACGTGCTTACAGGGCTGTTCCCTAGCAACGACTGCTGTACTGTCGCCTGTTACTTGGCAATAGGTTTACGTATCATAATACGGTGATCTGCGCAAATTGTTGTCCTGTGCTGTAATACTACGTACTGAATGTCCGGAAGTTTACTATTAAAAGAACGAAACAGGTTCTTGCAAGAAGAAAATAATTTAACACAGAATATTCAACTAATTTAAAATTACGTAAAATGCTGTGTTGTTTGTAGCGTTCTTCTACTGTTTGCTTTTTTTTTTAAGGTTGTGTCTTTCTGACGTGCGCTCTGGTGGCTAGTGTGTGAACTACCCACCCATTAAAGTGATAAAACTTTCAGACGTGCAGTCCCCCTTCCCGGGGGCTATTTAATAATATTAAAGAGTATAATGATGACCACGTGCCGACAAAATTTACGTGGAAGCACACACTAACTAACGATACTCCGTTGAGCTGCACGCACACAAAGTGTGCTAGTTGCAAGACTCCCTCAAGTCGTGTGACGTATTTGGGGTAGGGGGGTGCGTGACTTATAGACGGGTTTTGGATTCATGACCGGATTTATTGCACAGTTATACAACTTGCTGCTACACCTCTCTCTTCTCCATCGTCTTCGACTGCCGCATCAAGAGACTAACTGCTCACCTGGAAATCTGGAACTCGACCGACTATTCTGAGTCTGAGTCTTATGTTACGACCGACCGTCGGCCAGTCTGTCTTGGCATAAAACGACCAGATTTTTATTAGTCAGACAGTTGCGGGTTTGTTAATGTCGGGCGGTCTCTCTCTGACGAGAGGACGCGTCTGTAGTTTACAACTGCTGCCGGCCCTCGCCAGGGCAGTCATTCTCGGGTAAGTCTCGTTGGACTCGCGACTATATTTTATTTTACTAACTCCTGACTATTCTCAACTGAACTTTACTTTATAACCACTTTGTGCGGACCGAATAGAAAACCCCTTTCCAATACCCCTACTGCTGCGTCTTTACCGATCCCTTTCTTAGAAACGGGTTCTTCTATTGTTGGGTGCGTGTTCGTTTCTGCGGGAACCTGTTTACCGAGGCGCTACAACCATTCCGCCTTTCACGCATAATGTCACAATATGTACTTTCGGCCCGGGTCCAAGGAAGACTGTGCTGACGAGGAAAAGCAGGAATTTACCTGACCGACCGACGCCAAGAGAACATCTAATGCTGCAGGATGCTCAGATACAGTACTTCTGCTCTTCCTAGGATCTATTTCCAAAAACAGCATTTCCTGGATGCTCTCGAACTGGAGAGCAAAGGAGTACTATTCTGCCTTAAAGACGGAGGCAAAAGGTTCTTCCGAAACTTTAGTAACTTTGTTCCAGACTACACGGTACAGCATCCCCAATAAACGCTGTGAGAGCCTCGAACCCAGCGTGCTGTGTCTCCATAACAAATTAGTAAATTCTGTTTATGGGACCAATCGCTGTTCATTGCCCGAATAATGCGGTGTGAACAATGCAGGGCATTTTACTGTTAAAGAAGGTGGTACACATACTAACCACTATGCCTTAAAGAGGGATAAACGCCACTATAGGCTGCTACAACTACAGAGAAGTTCTAGACAACGAGCAGTGTTACTCACATCTCTTGGTGGTAGTCGTCATCCTCCTCGTTGTGGGGCCCCCCGTCGTGCAGAGGACGCTCCTCGCTCTCGCGAACAGGGTCCGGCCTCCTCTCAACCCCCACGCGGCCACCAGGAGCGGGGCGGTCACCTGCAACACGCAACACACATTTATTTGCATACTTACAGGCACAAACACTCCGTCCGCAACACAACGGGGAATACCAGCAATCTGCTTTATCCGTGCTATGTACTTCCCCTGCTTTCGCCGATTTCATTTCAGGTCCTAATCGTTATCGAGTGACACATCGAGGCTGACATTTAACGGCATCTCCCATGAATAACACGCACAAAGAGCCAACCGCAAATTGTCTGCTTTTTATAACAACACATTGCTCTTCACATATCCACAGGCGTCACAGTATACACATGATACAATGAAATATGTCTGCTCGCTCGTTCGTGACACGGCACGTAACTCCCGATTATGGTAACGCTCGAAAATGTGTTACTATTGTAACCTGAAATAGCTTAACTTCATGTCTCATATACAGAATGAAATGGCTCTGTACTGAAATTAGCAACGCGCAATGGAAATGCAGACAGCAGTGAAGGCACATTCCACGTGGAGAGATAACCCTGGGGACCTTCTGACTAAATTATTCTCTCTCTCTCTCTCGCAAGAGCTGGAGCTCGCCGCCATGCCCAGCTACATCCTGCGGACGTGGAGAGATAAGGGAATTGACGCCGTGGGCAGCGCCAACGGACGGACTTCACACGAACGACACTGAGCGGAACTCGGCATCTGCTTCCATTCTGCATGGATGTCTTATCCTCTGTACTGCCCATTACGAGTGTTATGCATCATTCCTGGACAACTATAATTCTTCCTGTGGTTTTGTATGAGTGTGGAACTTGGTCTCTGACATTAAAGGCGCGTCCACATTACTCGTGTTGCTCGCTATGCTCGCGAGTAATGTGGACGATATGACAAGTTACGAGACAAGCAAATTTTAAATTTTTAATTTAAAAACTATAAATTAAAATGCGACTACAGCCTATACACACTACGAGTAAATATACGGATCCTCACGCGCTGAAGCCTGGCGAGCAACTGAAGTAGTGTGGACGAAGATTTACGAGCACAAGTAAAAACCAGACGAGGCTCCTGACGAGCACGAGCACGAGTAATGTGGACGCGCCTTAAGGGAGGAACACAGACTGAGGGTGTTTGAGAACAGGGCGCTCAGGAGAATATTTGGACCGAGGAGGGATGAAGTGACAGGAGGCTGGACAGAACTTCATAACTTGTACCTTTCACCAAGTACAATCAGAATGATCCAGTCAAGGAAGATGAGAGAGTGGCAGGGCATGTAGCACAAGTGTGAGAGAAGAGGAATGCATATAGGTTTCGTAGGAGCTAGACTGCAAGCTGTCAGAGTAACTCCAGTACTCGAACCCAGCACATTCCGACAAGCTGTAGGACGAGGAACAACTGTCTCAATAGTCAGCAGGTGATCAAAGAATGACAGTCAATGCGAAGGTGGGTCGTATGGACTGGATTCATCTGGCTCAGGATAAGGACCAGTGACGAGCTCTTGTGACCACACTAAATGAACCTGTGGGTTCCGTAAGTCATGGAATTTCCTGACTAGCTGAGCGACTGCTGGCTTCCCTGCTCCGTGAAATTTGGCGGGCTACTGCGAACACGGTAGTTAATCTTTCAGAGTTCCATAACATGCGGGAGAACTTCCTCACTAGATGAGCAACTGTTAGCTTCTTAAGTATGACTCCTGTTGAATTCAGAACGCTTCCCACACAAGTATTGCACCTGTGAGCCCGGAGAAGACATTCACAGAAGTGTAGGGGGGTCAGGCTCCCGGTAATGACAGGATACGACTTACCTGCCACGTTCCCAAGGCCTCATCTAAAGGAGACCAAACGCTCTTTCCTAGGCGATAAAGCGGACGAAGCATGAAACTGACCACTAGCACAATTTAATGCTAAAGTTAAAAATGGACCAGAATTTCTGGATTTCTGGGCTTTGTCCATCATCCAGTATTATAGAAAGTGGAGAACACAACGTTTCGGAAACTGGATCTCTTTCCGTCCTCAAGTATGGTGGAGAGACAGTTACTCGCTTAGGTCCCTTACAAAGAGCTACCCTCAATCACAACGGACCTCACTGAGTCGGTGTCTCCACCCTCACCTGAAGACGGAAACAAATCCAGTTTCCGAAACGTTTTCTAGTTTCTGGAATACAGGACGATGGACAGCGTCCAAAAAGCCAGCAATTCTGAGTGTTATACAACATCGTCAGAGCCCATAATCTACTTCGATGTCCCCGCTCTGGACCCGGCTGCGGTACTCATGTTAACTGGGGATCACAACTCTATAAATAACATCGTGGAAAGGTTCCTGCCGTCGGGAATATGAACTGTTTCCTTCTGAGCTACGACGCCGTGCAGTCTAGCAGTTACGAAAGGCTCAGTCGGTACAGTGACTGGTTAGGCGCTGGACGACTAAGGGCTCGGATTTCGAGGCCCGGTGGGGACAAGAAATTTCTCCTCTCCACGTCGCCCAGACCGGCTCTAGGGTCTACTCAGCCTCCTAACCAATGGGTACTTGGGCCTCTTTCCCCGGAGGTAAAGCGGCCCGGGCGTGAAGCTCACTCACCTCCAACTAGTGCTGAGGCCAAGAAAATGTGGATCTATACATCCACTCCCCCATACGTCTTCTTGGCATAGGCTTAATTAGTTAAGCGCAGGGACAACTTTACCTTTACCTTACATCCTCCCTCCATTACAAATATCCCGGAAATCAGGCTGCAGGCTCATGCGAGAAGCGTGTATAATTTTAAATACCAGACTGGACGGCGGTCACACTTTGGGACGACAGACACTACAATGTTTATAGTATCACCACACTGAACATTTTTCTTCCCATTGAAATTTTGCGCGTTTTATAAGACTCCGCATCACGCACCGAAAATCGAAAAAAAAAAAAAAACAGATTTCGTGCAGCTCGTGTAAACAAGCCTCTTCCGACGACAGACACCCACCTACCGGCAGAATTCATTACTACCTGCAACCAGTGCGTGCTTCGCACTGTCGGCGCACTGTGTTACAAGAATCTCAGGCAGCATCCGTATTGGCTTACATTATCGAACAGCCACAACTTTAAACAGAAACAAGAATTTTTTGGAAGAACTAATCGCCTAATTTCCTTTGATGCGACACAGACCCCATTGAAAACGACGCCTCAGACAATTCTTCGTTGCCGCAGAAACGTCTTTACCGAGTTTTTACCTTACAGCGATAGGGGGATACACAGATACACCCATACACACTCCTTTCATATAACACGGACCACACAGAAAACGACCTGTCCAATACTTCTATTGTTACATGGGTGTTCGTTGTAACTAGTACGTGTTTACCGAGCCGTTGCCCAGCAAAGGAAGGGACAGGCATATATACTGATGAGATTTATGTAGTACGCTGCTGAGATGGGTTCCGGTGTGGGATTCAAAGAAACACAGACAGCCTGGTGATCGCATAAACAACCCTGAAACTAAGAAACTAAAGTTTGCTCGTGTAAGTGCCACAAGCAAACTACAATCGCGCCCCAACACTAGCACGAGGCTAGCGTACACACTGGTGCCACTACCCAAAACACTTCACAATAAACTTATGGGGCTCTACAAATGACACAGTGCTCAGTGGAATACCAAATGCCTAAGTAAATCAGAAAACCACAGAAATGCGCTAGCAGTGAACCTACTAGACAACAGCGAAACTACACATTCCAGGTGTATCGGAAAGTTCCCGGACTAGGTAAAATAATGCTGCCTTAACTTCCTCAATTTTAGCTGCAATTTCCTTCAAAACAGTCTCCATGCCAGCGCACACAGCGAGCCCATATTTTCCCACGATTCAGAAGCGCCGTGGAAGCCATTTCCCCGAATGCTGTCGAGTGCCGCTTGCGGTTCCCTTTCGGTGTCAGACGCTGTTTCAAGATTCGTCCTTTCTGTCTCATTTTCAACTATGGATAAAAACTAAACTCCGTGGCCTGAGTCCGCAAGCGAACTATACCGACCAAGCGACCGCAGCTTGTCGGCGAAGTTAATGCCAACTTTAGCGGACAGAAGGCATCGCGTGGTCAGCGGTTTTCTAGACCTGAGTCGCTACTTTTCCAATTAAGTAGCTCATCAATTATCCTCACCAGGCTACGTGGACCCCGTTCCAGAGACAGTACTTCTCAGAAAATTTGGTAGCGCCGGGAATCGAACCCGGGAACTCTGGATTTGTAGCCAGAAACTCTGACCATTAGATTACAGAGGCGGTCCAACTTGGGATAAGCAAAGCGAAATCACAGACGGCTAGGTCCGGCGAGTAGGGAGGAGGGGAAACGATAACCGAGTTGTTGTTCGTCACAAACTCTGGTTTTGAGGGATGTGTGGGCGGGCGCGTTGTCGTGATGAAGGAGCAATGGGGCGCATATTCAAATTTTCAAATTCAAATCACTCATTAACTGATCCCAGTAGTGTCTGCAAGCTCACGGATTGGTCGGCGACGGTCTGGGAGAGTTCTCGATTTTTCTACATTTTCTGTCGTTTTGCTGGTGCTTGGTCGCTATGAACGTTCGTCATCTTCCACTGACACTCCAGCGGCCTTCAAATGTGAATGCTAATCAAAAACGGCTGTCCAGCTTAAAGAATGTTCTCCAAAAGCCCCACGAAGCATTTCAAGGGTTTCGGCAGCGGATTTACAGAGCTTCACGTAAAACTCGATGCAGACACGTTGCTCGATTTTGCCATCCATCGCAGACAAAACGAAACACGAAGTCGAAAAAGCACTCGTGTAAAAACAATGCGTGATCACAGCGCGGTGACACGTGGAAGACTGATGCAACAGGCTTAGGGAAGTGTGACCTTGGCCTCCCCTCTCATCTGCTTTCACTAACGCAGTTACAACAATAACAGTCCGGAAACTGCGCGATATCACCCCGTAGACTGAAAAGCGTCCTGACTCTGTAGACAGGCCTGACTAAAACCCCAATACAAGAATTAAAATGATATAAAAGTGAACAAAATAAAAGAGTATATGAGTTACGCCACGCTGGCTTCCCACCGCGGCGGCACGGGTTCGATCCCGGGTGTGGTCAAGTGGGATTTGTGGTGGAAAAAGTGGGGGCTGGGGCGGGTTTTCTCCAGTACTTCGGGTTCCCCTGCCAATCTTCATTCCACCAAATTCTCCATCATCATAATCATATCATAATCATAAGCACTTGCCTGGACGGTGTAGCTGTGTCCAAGTGGAGACTCGAACCTAGCACCTCCTGCAAGCGAGTCTAAAGTCTTACACCTATGCTAACTCGCTAGGTCTGGAAGATTACATAAATGCACATACGCTGGACGATCGAGGGATCGGAGTTCGAGTTTCGATAGGGTCAAGAATTTTCATCACGTTGTTCAGACCGGTTCTGGCGCCAATCCAGCCTCCTACCCACTGGGTAGGGATAAGTGGCCGGGGCGTGAACCTGACCACTCATCTCCAACTAGGGTGCTGAGGTCATGAAATAAGAATTCAGTCCGTACCTCACAGGAAACACATTACGTCTCCGCTACAAAGCCCAGCCGGTTAATGCTCTTTGGGGTAACAGCAGCTGTTTATTGTGAGAACCACACAAGAATTCAGTCCGTACCTCACAGGAAACACATTACGTATCCGCTACAGAGCCCAACCGGTTAATGCTGTTTGGGAATACAGCAGCTGTTTATTGTGAGAACCACACAAGAATTCAATCCGTACCTCACAGGAAACATATTACGTCTCCGCTACAAAACCCATCCGGTTAATGCTGTTTGGTGAAACAGCAGCTGCTTATAGTGAGAGCCATACGGAACACACAGATACACTTCCAAATAGTATATAAGAATTCAGTCCGTATCTCACAGGAAACATATTACGTCTCCATAACAGAGCCCAACCGGTTAATGCTGTTTGAGGAAACTGTCGCTGTTTATTTTGAGAACTATACGGAACACACAGATACACTTCCAAATAATATACAAGAATTCAGTCCGTACCTCACAGGAAACACATTACGTATCCGCTACAGAGCCCAACCGGTTAATGCTGTTTGGG
>NW_019734309.1:348777-366063 GCF_002891405.2 Cryptotermes secundus
ATATCATAATCATAAGCACTTGCCTGGACGGTGTAGCTGTGTCCAAGTGGAGACTCGAACCTAGCACCTCCTGCAAGCGAGTCTAAAGTCTTACACCTATGCTAACTCGCTAGGTCTGGAAGATTACATAAATGCACATACGCTGGACGATCGAGGGATCGGAGTTCGAGTTTCGATAGGGTCAAGAATTTTCATCACGTTGTTCAGACCGGTTCTGGCGCCAATCCAGCCTCCTACCCACTGGGTAGGGATAAGTGGCCGGGGCGTGAACCTGACCACTCATCTCCAACTAGGGTGCTGAGGTCATGAAATAAGAATTCAGTCCGTACCTCACAGGAAACACATTACGTCTCCGCTACAAAGCCCAGCCGGTTAATGCTCTTTGGGGTAACAGCAGCTGTTTATTGTGAGAACCACACAAGAATTCAGTCCGTACCTCACAGGAAACACATTACGTATCCGCTACAGAGCCCAACCGGTTAATGCTGTTTGGGAATACAGCAGCTGTTTATTGTGAGAACCACACAAGAATTCAATCCGTACCTCACAGGAAACATATTACGTCTCCGCTACAAAACCCATCCGGTTAATGCTGTTTGGTGAAACAGCAGCTGCTTATAGTGAGAGCCATACGGAACACACAGATACACTTCCAAATAGTATATAAGAATTCAGTCCGTATCTCACAGGAAACATATTACGTCTCCATAACAGAGCCCAACCGGTTAATGCTGTTTGAGGAAACTGTCGCTGTTTATTTTGAGAACTATACGGAACACACAGATACACTTCCAAATAATATACAAGAATTCAGTCCGTACCTCACAGGAAACACATTACGTATCCGCTACAGAGCCCAACCGGTTAATGCTGTTTGGGGAAACAGCAGCTGCTTATAGTGAAAGCCATACGGAACACACAGATACACTTCCAAATAATACATAAGAATTCAGTCCGTACTTCACGGGAAACACATTACGTATCCGCTACAAAGCCCAACCGGTTAATGCTGTTTGGGGAAACAGTCGCTGTTTATTGTGAGAACCATACGGAACACAAGAAGGTACATCATGCGGGCAGAACGGAGAGTTTTTGTATGTTAAAGAAGGTGGTACGTATAGATACCACTGTGCTTTGAAGGATTAATATAAATGATCCACGGAACAAGATCCGAAGATGTTATCGCCCAATGGATGGCACACAATTTCTTGAAAGGGCTCTTTGGAGAGACTAAGTTGCAGCACCCTGTCGTTTCTTCTGTTATTGATTCGGGTGGGAGCAGGGGCGGAAGGAAGTCGTCTCCGCAATTCATCCCCCACCGCGTACCTTATCAGGGACCAGCAGTGAAAGGGTTATCCAAGAAGGCTCTTCGATAAATTTGGTTTGCGTTCGGTCACGAATCACAGCTCATCAGAACCGATGCGCGCATTAGTCACGTGACAGCTGTCTCCACCCCTCCGAAAACATTAACTCCACTTGCGAGATGTGATGTACTTAACAGCGATGAAAATAAAATTTCTTCCTTGCTAGATGTGACGCCATGAATTCTAGCAGAACGGTAATAGCGTTAAGGAGCACGCACTGCCTCCGTCTTCAGTGTGACGTGCAGATTCCTAGCAAACGCTGATACCTTAGTGCCAGACTAGACGGCGACACATTCCAAAATACAGTTATCTCCAAGGTATGATTTAATTTATTTCGGAAAAGACTCGGAACACATTTTCTTTTTCAATTGACCTAATTCTTCCAGCCGCACTATGGCCTTGGTGTCGACTCAGCCTCTTAACAGAAATGAGTACCTGGAATATTCATGGGGGTAAAGGGCGACCAGCGCGTAAGGCTGACAATCTCAGTGCCATCTATGAGCCGACTGCCTACAAAATGTGGGACCCTCAACATCTCACAACCCTGTGGTCCTCCACGGCCTGTTACAGGGCTACCTTTGCTTTACTTCTTTTACTCGGCTGTGTACAGCATTTTTCATATTTCGATCCGGATTCACTGTCTACTACTTCCAAGTGGCATACGACGCCACTGAACTCTTAAGAGTTCTTACTGCCTCCTTCACGCTGGAATCTTGGCTCATTCTTCCACCCTAAAGATGGAGACAACTTCCTCCAAAGGTTGACTTTGGACGGAGTACACGGTGTTATATTCCAGGCGACGAAACTCTTCACGAATTCGCTCGCCTGCGCTGTAACAATGGGGCCACGCCGTAACGAAGTTGTTGGAGAAACTATGCCACAAGCCGGAAGATCGCGGGCTCGATTTCCTATGAGGTCATTCTATTTCAGTTGACGAACTCTCTCCAGCCGCACTACGGTTCTGGGGTCGACTCAGCCTCTAATAGAAATGAGTACCAGGATTCTTCCTGCGAGTAAGGGGCGGCCGGCGTGTAAGGCTGACAACCTTACCGCCATCTGTGAGCCCACTGTCTAGACAATGTGGGAACCTCGACATCTCACAACCCTAAGGGCCTCCACGGCCTGTTACAGGGAAGGCTCTACCTTTACACTGGAACAATTCCCTTTACAACATACGTGGGCCAATGCACCGCGCGACGGAGAGGTACCTCGCCGCTGGAGAGGCAGAACACAAGCAGCGTTAAGTGGCCGGACATCCTTCCAATAAACATAGAAACTAAAAGTCAGCCACGCCCTCGAATCCTGACGTTATCTGGGGTCTGCAGAAACACGGGTACATGACGGTTTCTGTTCAGTCGGTAAAGTGGCTGCGCCCAGCGACCTAGCTGCAACGTCCTCGTCTCCATAGTGTCCTGGGCAGCTCTGGGGTCCAGCCAGAATCCTGTTCGGGTAAAGCGAACGGGACATGAATGTAACGCGAGTAGATACACCTCAATTTCCACACGTCTTCATGTTGCGCTGTTTAATTACGCACACGCATAAATATTTATTTCTAGCTTACTTTATTTGTGGATCCCAGGTACAGTAGTCGGGACAGCGACTGGCTACGGACTGACGACAGAGGGGGTCCGAGTTCGAGTCCCGACAGGGTGAAGAATTCTAATACTTCCACGTCGTCCAGACCGGTTCTAGGGTACACCCAGTCTCCTATCCAACGGGTACCGTTGGTCTTTTTCTTTGGGGTTAAGCGGCCGGGGCGTGAAGCTAACCACTCACCTCAAACTAGTGCAGAGTTCAAGAAAACGTGGAATCATAACCGTATACCCACTCCCCATACGCCTTCCATGACGTACTACTTAATTAGTTAGGCACAGGGACAACTTTACCTTTTTTAATTTCTTTATTTTGACAAAACATAAACGGTTGAGATCACCTTGCTGTGTGTCCCTCTATTTTTTCGTTTTATATGAAGTTCATGTCGTGTTACAGGAAAGTAGGCGATTAGTTCTTCCCAGAACTCCTTGTTACCTTTATATTTCCCATCCAGACTTATAGCTAGCACTCAGATTCCGCATAACTAAGGCGCTTTGGACGTTAATAACCCCCACATACTTGTCTTCCGGAAAGTCACGCCGTGTAGTATGGCGACGTGTCGGATGAAGGTCAATTTGTAGTATACTTTACGTCTGTGTCTGGTACTTCACAGACGACTAGGCAGTGTATCGGCCGAGATTCGAACCGACAAACAAGAAGATATACTAGTATGACACGACAGTCAGAGCAAGGCGTCAGCTGATGCCATCTGCCGTTTATGGCAAAGTTTACAGTCTGTACTCCCACTGCAATTTCTAATTTAACGACCAGCCCAGCAACTACACAACTGCCCATAAAAGTAGGAAAGAACAGGACGGAGCGGCAGAAGTGAAACAGAGCGCATGGAAATGTTATTAGGCCGATATCATGGGGTAAGAAGTGTGATTACGCGAACCTAAGCATATAAACATTTTGTGGAGCGAGAACGGAACACGCTGATGGCCTATCGTAACTATTTAGTTAGGAATTTCAAGTTGCACAAATTTACAGTGCTACATATATTATTATTATTATTATTATTATTATTAGCCTACAGGCCTTGTTTAGAAAAACTTAAACGAGGCTCATGAGGATTACGCTGTTGCCTATGAGTGTCTCTATTGACCTACTCCTTCCAGCCGCACTAAGGCCCTGGGGGCGACTCAGCCTCTAACAGAAATGAGTACCAGGAATCTTCCTGGGGGGTAAAGGGCGGCCGGGCGGCGCGTAAGGCTGACCTCACCGCCATCTGTGAGGAGATTGTCTACAAAACGTTGGGGCCTCGACGTCTCGTAACCCTATGGGCCTTCAAGGCCTGTTACAGGGTTTGCTTTACCTTTAACATTTATACGGCCCGTGACGTAACTAAGGGAAGCAACCGATAAGTTTCCAGGGCGTATTGTAGTGGTCACGTGACAGTATGACTATAGACGGGATTTGAACTGTGTAATTGGATTTACTGAACAGTTAGAGATCGTAACAACAGGTAACTATAGCGCACCGCTAATTCATTACGGGACGCACTAAGTCTTCTCAGCCTGATGCATCTTCACCGGTTGTCACCTGGTAACGGCTTCCAACGCCGTAGCTTCCTCGGCGTCCGTATTCACGCCCTTACCGGTTGTTAAGACTTTCTGGGATATAACGCCGTGTAGACCGTTGAAAATCAACCGAAGTTTCGGAGGAAAATGTCGCCTCCATCTTCAGGGCTCACCGATTGATACTCCTGCTCATAATACTCCCACATACATAGCTGGCAAAGCGTTAACACTTGTTTCAACGGACAGACGACTTCAAACCCAAAGATGAGACACCAATTTGATAACTTCTCCATCGTCACGACATTTCCCTCAGACAGCGAGGTACAGTGCACAAAACAGACGTTTAAGTGCTGCTGCAGGGTTGGTATGCAACCACAAGCGTTCCTAGCACGTGCTGAACCGTAAGTGGGTAGCAAGAGCTGCACTTGTCATGGCATAAGGCTGTGTGAGAACAAGGTTCTGAGGGGGAGATCGGTGACAATAATGAGCTTCATGATTTGCTACTCCTCGCAAAAACTACAATAACATTGAGACGGGCAGGGCATGTAGCACGCAAGAAGAGAAGCGCAAATATTACCTAGGGGAGTACATTACAAAGGACTATGAAAACATATGCACATAAAGATGACGCTATTAAAGTTTATCTCAATTAAATGGGATGACAAAGTGTGGACTAGATTCATCTGGCTCAGGCTAGGGACCAATGGCGGGCTCCCATGGTGATGAACCAAAATATGGGGAATTTGACCAAATATTCTGCCTCATGGAGTCAGTCCTGCAGCGATGCGACACAAATGTCTGCGAGGAACTGAACCAGAATTGATGTGCGCAACCTGAACACGTTGTGACCTCGACCAGAACACAGCTGAGACAGACGCAGAGTTCCGAAATAAAACAACGCGTCTCTGCTTTTTTTTTCTGCCGGTGACATCATGCACTGAATGGATGGCGGTGGCTTCGTTCGCAAACGCGACTCACGCGTGTAAACATACTGTGTGTGTGTGTGAGGGGGGGGTTTGCGGGGAACGGCAAAAGACAGGCCACGATTCACTGGAAGCCTCAAATCATAAAATTGTAGCTATATTAACTTTCCACTGAAGTCACGTGGGGCTGCGGCCACCTAGTAAACCGTACCTCACCTAACCGAGATACCCGCACTTCCCTAGTTTCAGTCGCCGCTCAGTTCCGCAACTGAGTTTGGAAACGGAAGAGAGCGGAAACTCGGTCAAGACGGACTGACAGCACCAGCACCACCACCACTACGACCACGACGAAAGAGGCACGTAAAAAATTTCTTGTAAAACATGATGTGTTAACGGACCTGCCCCTCTCTGGTCTCTGAAAGGTGTAACCCCGTCAGCGTTCACCCCAAGGCCTGGTGTTCAGTCGAACGTCCGCGTGTTCCGTACAGGACGCCAGGCGCGTGACGCTGAGATCGACATCTGTGATCAGACTGTTTAGAAAAATGTGGGAACCTTGACGCCTCACAGCCCTGTAGGCCTCCACGGCCTGTTACAGGGATAGCTTTACTTTACGTGTAACTATGTTGTATAACTGTCCTAAAACAATGGCCATTTTCTAGGCAACGCTTTGCTACGCACATTCCCGTGGTAACGCAGGCAACAACAGAACCTAGCAGATTCTAAATGTTTGTGACGATGGTGGATGACACACAGAATTACTGTTCCCCCCACAGTAACAGAACCTAGATATGTTAGTGGCGAAAGTTTCAATAATCACGTTTTCGTAACAAAGGAATTTCCATGGATACGACCTAGCCTATATAAGGAGCCGTGGAGACCCTTCAAAGTCATTTCAAATATGAGAGGCTTAAACTTGGCGGTGGCCAAGCTTAAGACCGTTCGAGTAACTAAGCCGCGCCGTTGCAGCATAAGATACGTAAGTTATGCATGATCTGCTCTGTAAAGTCTGTACTGACAGAGGACTTTTATGTAGTTCAAAAGGAAGCATTTTCAATAACATTATATATGTGAGAAATATACATTTGACGAAAAGACAAGTGTATTCATAAGAGACAACCCCATTTTCTCGTCAGAGTTATTGGAAAAAAAAAAAATCTAGTCGTGGGCCCCAAGGGTCCTCGCGCAAAGAAGAACTGTCTGGCGGTATACCACCAGTCATAAAGTGACTATGAATTTTTCAAAGTCATTCCCAATACAGATGTCGCTCAAGGCAGTTCTAGGTGTGAGCAGTGATTCGTCACAGTGGAAGAGAAGGAGTTTGTGGTCCAGTATCCAGTAAGGAATGTAGAGCAGCAGACACTCGTTAATTGGGAGGTGTCACAATCAACTGTAATTGTAACGAAGTGACAATAAATCCAATCAATCATAGAATCCAGAACCCATTATTAGTAGTAACGCTAACCCCTTACACATGGCAATATTGTATCATCCTGCTGCACATTAAGCAGATGTCGCTGGTTCACCTTCTTACGGTCAATGCGTCATCCTAGAACTTATATAAAAGTCTCTGTNAAGAAGAACTGTCTGGCGGTATACCACCAGTCATAAAGTGACTATGAATTTTTCAAAGTCATTCCCAATACAGATGTCGCTCAAGGCAGTTCTAGGTGTGAGCAGTGATTCGTCACAGTGGAAGAGAAGGAGTTTGTGGTCCAGTATCCAGTAAGGAATGTAGAGCAGCAGACACTCGTTAATTGGGAGGTGTCACAATCAACTGTAATTGTAACGAAGTGACAATAAATCCAATCAATCATCGAATCCAGAACCCATTATTAGTAGTAACGCTAACCCCTTACACGTGGCAATATTGTACCATCCTGCTGCACATTAAGCAGATGTCGCTGGTTCACCGTCTTACGGTCAATGCGTCATCCTAGAACTTATATAAAAGTCTCTGTACATCTCGTTGCACGTTAAGACCATGAACCAGTGACATCTGCTGAATACAAATCGGAACAATCTGGAACAAACCTGGGCTTCACTTCTGCAATATCGAGAATACGCTCTTATTCTTTCAATTAACCACATATGAACCTCGTTTATACGACAAACATAGCCCCCGGAGAATTCTACGCGTCATAAACTGACGTTGCGTAGCATACGGTAAAGGGTAAAGCTATCCCTGTAACAGGCTGTGGAGGCCCATAGGGTTGTGAGACGCCGGGGCTCCCACATTTTCTAGACAACTGGCTCACAGATGGCGGTGTGGTATTTACGCGCCGGCCACCTTTTAGCCCCCAGAATGTTCCTGATGCGCATTTCTGTTAGAGGCTGAGCCGACCCCATGGCCATAGTGCGGCTGGAAGGGTTACGTTAAGTGAATGTAAAATCCACCTCGCCGGGAATCGAGACCGCGAACCTCCGCCTTGCAGCAGTGCCTCAACCAATTACGCTACCGTATGCCGCGTAGCGTAGCGTTTCACTGGAAACAATGAAAAGCAGTCCGTTCATTTCGCCAGAGTTGCTGATGTCATTATAATGTATGAGCTTGAAACGCATATATCCGATGGATGTACCTTCACCGCCTTATATATCGACCACCCACATTCGCAAGGACTACCAGACGTCAAAGCAGCAGTCCCGTTCAGCATGAAGTGGGGGGAGGCACGCGGTAGCGTAGTTGGTTGAGGCACTATGCTACAAGCCGGAAGGCCGAAGGGTCGAGTCCCGACAAGATCACTGGATGTTAATCGGCTTAATCCTTCCAGCCGCACTATGGCCCTGGGGTCGACTTAGCCTCTAACAGAAATGAGTACCACGAATTTTCCTGGGGGTAAAGGGCGGCGGGCGCGTAAGGCTGACCTCACTTCCATCTGTGAGGCGATTGTCTATAAAATATGGGAACCTCAACGTCTCACAACCCTGTGGGCCTCCATGGCCTGTTACAGGGATAGCTTTACCTTACCGTCAAGTTAGGAGCATTAATTACTTGTACATCAATGTGCAGAGTGGTGAGGACGGGCATTGTCTCCAAAGTCTAGCAGCAGCAATGGCAACACCGCTTTGTTAGTGAGCTGAAATAAAAAAACCCGTGGATATTTCGAAACCATCCATATATCAAGAATCCATCTGTACAGGATAAGCCAAAGCGTGTCGATTAAAATCCCTATCAATACCAGGCACAGGCCTTACAGAAGTGGCTACAAAGAGTTTACAAAGTTTATTACTCATATAAAAGGCGTCGAAATATGGGGTAAATGTCTCAAATAGCTCGCAAATTTATCTTAATCGCCTCTCTTTAAGACTAGAAGTATGTACTATGTACACAAAACTAGGGAAATGATAAAAAAGGATGTTTCCCAGCAACATACTTCTTCCATATTCAGAGTCGAAAGTTAGGCTAAAGTAGCAACGACAAACTACTTGTATTGCTTGGTTGGGACTGTGTGCTAGCACTTCGTTTCCTTGGCCTTGTCTTCCGCCATGAGTCAATAAACTGCTACCAGACTACACGGTGTTGTCACCGGCGTAACGACTTGAAACGGTCTGCTGTAACTGCAACACAATATTCTATTTGGTTACTGTACGCATCTTCACAGGGGATTAAGCAGGTAAGCCGGACTTCCACTTCAACTTACGATGTGAATGTGGCCCACACATGCACAGAAGCACGTAGGTATCAGACCGCCAAAAATGGGAGAACAACATTAAAATGGGTCTTCTAGAAACAAGAAGTGAGGGTATGAAGTGGATTCGTGTGAGTCAGAACAGGGACCAGTGCTGTGCTCTTGTGAACACGACAATGAACCTTGGGGACCTCTACGTTTCTCAAGGAGGACACTGCTCCACAGGGCACTCGCCAGCTTCAAGCCTCAGAGGGCAGGAACTGTTTCCCAGAAAATCGATACAGAAATTTCGGAAAGCAGAGGGGACAGCTGCTTTCTTAATCTCCTTCTCCACTACCCTCTGCTCCCACGGGACCACTCGCCCCCTTCAACGGCTGTGACTTCTTGTCCAGCCCGCGCTTGCGCCGTCAACCTGTATCGTGTGCTGCAACCTAGCGGCAAGCACAGAGTAGTTCCATGTCTCTTAAAAGGAAAAGGAGGCCGCGGAAACCCATACGGGTGTAAGACGTCGAGGCACTCACATTTTGTAGTCAATCGGCTTATAGAAAGCGGTCAGGTTGTCAGCCTTACGCACCGGCCGCCCTTCACCCCCGGGAAGATTCCTGGTGTTCATTTCTGAGTAGACCCTAGGACCATAGTGCGGCTGGAAGGATTAGGTCAATTGAAAAATGTAATGATCTCATTGCGAATTGAACCTTCCGGTTTGCTGCATAGTGCCACTAAGAGAAGCAGAACACTGAAACACGTTATTCTCTGTGCATTATTCTACCGACGCTGTCACTACATAGACTATCCCGCATCAAATGGTAGGATGGTTGAATCGGGAAGGAATCGGCCCGAAAGGAAGGTCTGACCTTAGCTATCCTTGTCTGTATCAGGGTAATATCTACTGTCACCGAGTAAATTCCCAATTGCAGTGAAAGTAATAATATATAAGGGACAGTCATATGAAAACTGGTCACCACGCATAACTCACACGGAGCACAAGTTAGGTAACTCTGGAATTTGCTTACGGTATGAACATCTGGTGGGGACTCGGGGAAAGCAGTGACAACGTGCCCTTGCTGCACACTAGTCGTTTGTTTATTGTGCTGGAAGTAAGGTCAGCGTTACGTGTGGTCGTCCAACATCAGTAATGGAGGCCGGTAAAGAAAAGCGAAGTGTAGTGCGCTTTTTGACTGCTGAAGGAGTAGGAGGACGAGAAATTCATCGTCGCATGTCTGTTGTTTACTGCGAACACAGCATGTCACGTTCGCGTGTGCTGGCGTGGCATAGTGTCACTGCAAGATGATGCTCGCCCAGGACAGGCTCATCGTGTCATCACTCCTGATGTTACTGCTGCGTTGGATGGTCATATCCGGGCAAACCGACGGATCACTGTGGAAGAAATTAGTCTTTTGACGGGAATAAGTCACGGTTCCGTACACGCCACTGTGACAAAACACCTGCTGTACCGCAAAATCTGCGCGCAGTGGGTTCCACATCAACTCACGGAGGAACAGAAGACTCAGAGAATGGCTGCATCACTGGGTCACTTGCAACGATACCATGAGGAAGAGTATGCTTTTCTGTCCCGTATTACCACTGGTAACGAAACTTGGTGCCACCATTTTGAACCCGAGAGCAAACGGCATAGCCAACAGTGCAAACACGTGAATTCTCCGCCAATGAAGAAATCCAAGTCATACACACAAGTGCCGGTAAAGTGATAATGATGTTCTTCTTCAACTGCAAGGGCCCTCTGCTTGTCGAATTTCTAGAGCATGGGGCCACAATCAGTTCACAGCACTATGAAGACACTTTGCAGAAACTGAGACGTGCCATAAAGTTAAACCGCCCTGGAATGCTATCGAACGGCATTATCCTTCATGATAATATGTGCGCCCTCACACTGCCAACTCTGTGAGGAATACGCTACAGAGATTTCGTTGTGAAGTGCTTCAACGTCCCCCCTACAGCCCACATCTCTCCCCATGTGATTTTCACACCTTTGGAGGCCTGAGGAGAGACATTCATGGACATCGGTTTGCATTGGACGAAGACGTGTGTGACTGGGTAACGATGTGGTTCCGTAGACAGCCCACAAGCTTTTTCAAAGATGGGATTGACAGTCTTATCTCCCGGTGAGATAAATGTATTAACAGTTTTGTTGATTACTTTTGAGGTAAGAAATGTTCTTTAATATGTTTTGGTTTCTGACCCGTTTTCATTTGACTGCCCCTCGTTATGACATCCAGTGTCACAGCCGACATTCGAACCCAACTACCGCTACACCAACTTGCTCGTGTCACACTGTGTGTGTTCGTTTCCTGTGACAAGTGCCTCTGCTACAATGCAGAGACACACTGCCATGACGTTCTGGGGCAGGGATGCGGGAGGAGGCAGAGATAGAGTTGGGAGACAGTTCTAAAGTACAGGAGCAAGAAGGAAGGGGGTTAGGCTGCAACATCAAGGACGGAAGGAGATAAAGGTACGAAAAGGGATAAGGGAAAGAGAGAAATGAATGGAGGTAACTGTTAGAAAGTAAAGGCGAGAGACCAAGGACGGGAAAAACGATTAACGACAGGAAGAACAAATAAATGACATGGAAACGAATACTGGAAATGTGAAACAGAAGATGTACCCAACAGGTGATGGAATTACCGCCAACAAGTTCGTTTTGGCGGTATGCCCCTTGAGACAAGGCCAGTAACATATTCCTCCAACTGAACACTTGCGATTATAGTCATTAGGTAACAACCTCTCTAATGAGAGGATGACTCTGTCGTTTACAATTCCTGCTGGCCCTCGCCAGCGCAGTCATGACTCATGACCACCTTTTACTGTTTCAGGTTCGAGACTCAACTTGGAGTGCAGGTTCCCGTATTTTGCCGCTCCATGAACAGGGTGGCCTGGTTATAGCCCCACGCACTGGATGATGAGGGACTTACAAACGAAGACGGGGGGTGGGAAGCCTAAATGGTCCCATGACAAAAAGAAATTAACTCCCCCAAGTGAAAAGCACACAAACACAAAAAACTTTCGTCACAGTAACAGGAAATTCCCACAGACTGTGATGAAAACCGCTACTGTATCAGCTCTTAAACCAGCTTCATTTCCGCTAACGCATAACTACTAACAATTAATGGTCACTATACGAACAGAACGTAACAACAATGATTTTTATTTAACACGAATTTAAAGATGGCGCTCATGCCCCTGTCTCGTTTTCTGAACCGTCACGCCGGCTCTAGTGGCGACAAACAGAAGAAGCTGACACTGCGGTTCCCGGAAAGCGAGGGACTGCGATAAAGGAAAAGCACGGTTTCCGCCGAAACTTCAACGGCCATTACAATGTAGTTTACACTTGGCTGTGATCCTACCTCACACAGAGACGTACTGCCCGTTTGTTCCCATTTCAAAAGACCACATGTTTAGCCTTGACTGCATTGGCGTTCTTTACCTCGACAGGACAGAAGCACCAAGGCCTCTCACTGCTATTTCCCGCGCCACATTCACATACAAAGCTCGGTTCATGGACACTGGCGAACTGCGCAAGCGCAAAGCGGCTCCCCTTGACTGTGCTGCTACGAACACGACGCCGCGCTCCACCTACACAGGATTTCACTTTAAAATTGCGTAACATCAAACCATAAACTGTGTTCATGTTTACTGAGCGACTGCAGGGGTAGGTAAATCTATTCCTGTAACAGGCCATCACAGCCGGTCACGGTAGCCGAGCGGTCTAAGGCATGCACAGTCTTCGATCGCTCGGAAGCCGGGATCGTGGGTTCGAATCACACTCAGGGCATGGATGTCTGTGTGCGTTTTTCTGTGTTTGTGTACAGGTAGATGCCTTGCGACGAGCTGATCACCCGCCCAAGGAGTCCTACCGTACGTCTAAGATCTAGAAAAACCGAAGTGAACGGAAAAGTTCATGGAGGTAGGCCTAGGCCCACTGGGGCTGTAGTGCCAAGGAAAAAAAAACAGGCCATCATTGTCCCCAAATTGTTTAGACAATCGGTTCACATATGGCGTTTAGGTTGTCAGCCTAAAGCGCCGGCCGGCAGCACCTTTATGACATGCACTTCTGTTAGAAGCTGAGTGGACCCCAGGGCCACACAAACCCCAAATCAAACTGTTTTGTCAGGCTGTTAGTGACTACTCTATACAGCGTCGGGCATGGTATTGTCATATTCGATCAAAGCCCACTGCAACGGATACGCATGCAACAATAGATGTAAAGTTGAAAATGACGTTTCCTACTTGGTCCGTGCAAAGGGGTTATAAAGTAAGTAAATACGTATATCCCTGTAACAGGCCGTGAAGGCCCACAGGGTTGTGAGATGTTGAGGTTCCCACATTTTCTAGACAATCGACTCATAGATGGTGGTAAGGATGTCAGCCTTACGCGCCGGCCGCCCTTTACCGCCAAGAATATTCCTGGTACACATTTCTGTTAGAGGCTGTTTCGGACCCAGAGTCATAGTGCGGCTGGAAGGATTAAGTAAATTGAAATAAAATCCAATGACCTCATCGGGATTCGATCCGCGACCTTCCGGCTTGTAGCATAGTGCCTGAAAAGGGGTTATAAGAAATATAATTGGGACAACTGAGTCAGTTCTGTATGGGAGTCTGTTTGGAAAAGAGGCAGCTTAAGGGGAGCCGTCTTTCAGGCGGGACTTGAGCGCGTCAAGCTCAAGAATTCCCACTGTTGAAGCCGTTGCTAGAGAACGGCTTAGCGGGTGCTGTGGTGATTTGCGAATTGTGCAGGTTAGTGGTGGAGCTGTAGTTAGTTGCAGTTCCCAGTCGTGAGGTAAAGTGGTCAGTAAATGCAATATCCAATCCACAACCCCATCGAGAGTCATACGTGGGAACCGCTGTGGTCTGAGATACTATCCCGCCATATTTATGAAAGGCCTGAAGATAAGAGTCCAGGGCGATGCCGTTACGGCAAACCACAGCGTTCCTATACACGTGGAACTTGTACGGCGAGAGTGCAACAACAAATGTTTCCAACATGGCTGCACCGCCACCAGTGACGTGACCATTACGTCATCAATCGAAACTAATATCTCCAATATACTTTCCATATGCATACATCGGTCGGCAATTCAGACATATAACTAGACGTTCTTTCCGATACGACACAGACTGCACTGAAAACACTGTGCCCAACAGTTCTTCTATTATTGCGCGTGTATTCGTTGCCGCAGGAATGTGTTTACAGAGCCGTTGCCTAGTGGTGGACATCTATTGTGGTTCTACTACTCCGGTTTTAGGGGGGGGGGACACAGCAAGGTGATCTCTCAAGCCTCCGTTTACTTTTCAAAGTCCGTATGCTAAAAAAAAAGGCTGAATTTATACTTAAAACTTATACTTATACTTAAAGTCTACAAATAGCTGATTACTGTCTCATCGTACTCTCATTTTTTCTCCAATATCTGACGAATGCAAAAGATCTGATCTGAAGTTGATCTGTTACGTCGAAACCCACACTGATGAACCCCAATAATTTCATCTATATATGGACTTAACCTTGAAAGAAGAATATTGGATAAAATTTTGTATGAAGTTGATAGCAGTGATATCCCTCGATAATTACTGCGGTCAGTTTTATCGCTCTTCTTGTGAACTGGTACAATAATAGACTCCTTCCAGCGATTTTCCTTATTCCAAACAGAATTAATTAGCTTAAGGTTCTTAGAACGTAATATTTCGCCTCCTGCTTGAATAAGTTTCGCCGGAATTTGATCACTACCTGGCGATTTATACCGTTTCAATTTTGCAATAGCACTTTCAACCTCAAAAGGACTAGGATCAGGTACTAACGGCTCAGCTGTATGGATTTCTGTCTGCCTAACATCACTGATCCTATGTACATTCAATAACTGAGAGAAGTAGTTCCTCCACCTATTCAAAATGTTGTGGGAATCTGCAAGCAGATCACCATCCTAATCCTTCACTAAGTTACTGCTAGGCTGGTAACCCCTCTTAAAGTCTATACAGGTCTCTAATATTCTTGTTCTTACTGTTCATTGCAAGCTCATCAATTTTGTCTTTCAGATATTCCCTCTTTTTGTTCCTGAAATGCCTGCTGGTTTCACGTATTATACTGTTCAGATTATCCCCATTTAACTCGCTTGGATCCTGTAAGCATTGCAATTCGGCCTGCTTTCTTTGATCTAATAATTTTGAGCATCCTTCATCGAACCACGGCTTATGCTTCTTCGGTTCATAATAACCTAGACTCCCTTTGGCAGACATTTTTATATTCTCGCTAATAGTTTCCCAAGTTTTATTAACATCCACCTCAGTTTCCAAGTTTTCCAAAGCCGCAAACCTATTTCAGATATCAACACAATACTGCTCTTTACCCTCTACTTCATTTAATTTCTTGAGATTGAACCTCTCCATATGAACTCTGTGTGTTGTTTGTTTGCTCACTGTCAGTCTTTACTTGAGTGGCCTTTCCTATCTATCAAAATATGGTCTATTTGATTGTGTATCTTCACATCAGGAGATGTCCAAGTAAATTTATGGATGTTAGGATGTGGGAACCTTGTACTTTCGGCACTAAGATTTTTTTTGTGGCAACGTTTACTACTATAACTCCATTATCATTACTAATTTCATTCAAACTCTGATTCCCAATTGTTGATTTGAAAATGTCTTCCTTCCCTACTTTGGCATTGAAATCTCCTAACAAAATTTTCATAGGGTACTTCAGGAATTTATCAAATATATGTTCTAATTGCAGGAGAGAATCCAGGAGAGAATCTAATCCAGAATCCAGTAGTGCCATTTCTTCCCCTCCTTGGTGTCTCCACCTTATCGTGGCGAGGGGGGTTTGAGTATGCCAAGGACCCTGAGAGCTATACCAGCGGTAGCGTAGCTACTGGCAGGGCCTCCCTTGCTGGACAGATCAAAGGGTAGGCATCAGACGAAGAGAGACACCAAAAACCAAAAACTGATGCCGGAAGCAGCGTCATCAGCAGCGACTTGAAGCACAGAGCAAATGATGCTCGAGATGGTTCAAGTTCGTATAGCAACAGGCGTGACCAGAGTGGTTTGAACGGCTGTTGTACTGCGATGTGGAAAGCAAATGGAAAAACTACCACATTATCACTTTTCCTGGATAGTCTCTTTCCAAAAACAGAAGATCGCATTAAGTGGAGAAACTGTTTTGGAAGAGACTGTGGACCTGTCGTCTGACAGATTACTGATGATGATGATGATGATGATGTTCTAATTTTTCGTATATTCTGTCCTTTAAGTCATCAATTTTATCTTCTGTTGGGGCATGAACATTCGTAACGATGATATCACACCTGTCACCTTTTAGTATTATATCACCTACATTATATCTAAGCAAATTCAGAACACTATTAAATACTGCCACGTACGTGTTTTACAGAAGCACTGAAGCGGCAGTTCCTTATACCAAAGTGCACCCACACTGCCTCTCATCCTGTCAAGCATGCAGCCTTATGCCAAATACACACACCCTCCCTAACCCCAGTAAACAGCGCACATACTACAGCCTTGTGAACCCAGAAGAAAAGAAACATCCCCAGGCTTGGCCCGCCCGAACGTGAAAGTGATGACGTTACGATGGGTAGAAGCAGTGACTTGAGACAGGGGCTGCACGGTAACTGGGAACCATCTAATTTATATTTTAACATTTAGTTCGTACCTCACAGTAAACACAGTGAGTCTGCACTGGTTAACTTTGTGGTACAGAAAAGAAAATCGCTGTTAACTCTTGAGAATCTACGAAACACACACAGATCTGCTGGGCAGAGTGTATCGAGTCTTTGAGTGTTAAAGCAGGTGGTATACAAAGCGACCGCTGTGTATTGAAGATGTGAGTACTTAACAACGGCTCTGTTATGGGCCAAACTTTCTCCTGCAATCATGGAGACCAAAATTTAAATCAAGAGAAAGAAGTGCAACTTATACATTAAACAACAATTTACTCCATTTGCAAGAAGCCCTAATGGTTACTGCCTGAACATCAACACGTGCCAATGTCACTAACTTCTTGTGCAGCGACTCAACAACTTCTCGACGGTTCTTTACCGTGTTAACAAGAGCCCTCCAATGGTCCCTATCCTCAACCAGATCAATCGATACTAAGATGAACTTTAATTTTATCCACCCATGTACGTCTTGGTTCTTTCTAGTGGTCTGTTTCCTTCTGTCTTTCTCACCAATATCCTACATGCATTCCTCTTCTCCCCATTCGTGCTACATGCCCTGCCCACTTATCCTCCTTGAC